>NC_089817.1:675000-778618 GCF_029633855.1 Hoplias malabaricus
GCCCAGCTGTAATTGGTTGACGTGATGTTTTTGGAGTAGGTGAGTCATACAGCTTGGAGAAATGTGAATGATGATGTGTTTATATATTTATGTGAATCTTTTAAGGTGGAATCATGCTGAACAATGTTATTAGACCAGATAAAAACACAATAATACCCAGATGAACTGATGCAAGACCAGACGAGTACACATTGAAACTATAGTGTTATATAAACCAGAAACAAACTGAAAACTACTAAGTAGGCGGGGCTAAGGGAGAGACACAGGAGGAGCTGTAAGCTTGAGTTGCAAACACACCGAGCAGATATTTGATTTCACATTGTGTTAAATCAGCCGCAGGCTGGTGATATTTTAAAGGATCCGTATTCTGGGTCGGCCGAGCTGCTCTAATGAACTAAATTAATTAATGAAGGAGTGTGTTTTCTGTAGCTTGAACTAATTACTACAAACCAGAGCAAATCGAACAACTCCAGGCGCTGCTGCTGTTCGTATTCATATTTCATCTATACATTCAATCTGTCAAATCATTCAAACTAATGAGGAACTGCAGACACAGCAGTGCTGCTGGAGTTTTTAAACCCTGTGTCCACTCTCTGTCCACTCTGTGAGACACTCCTCCCTCGTGGGTCCACCTGCTGGTGCACTATTATGGTACTCTATACAGAGGATAGAGAACGTTTTAAAATAGAGCAGCTGGATTAGTCCCAAATGTTTACGTCCGGTTCTGGAAATATTCTAATGATACACTAGCTCTGGGCATTACAACTGCTCACACACACACCCGCACACACACACACACACACCCGCACACACACACACACACCCGCACACACACACACACACACACACACCCGCACACACACACACACACACACACACACACACCCGCACACACACACACACACACACACACACACACACACACACACACACACAGGCACCTTCCTGTGACATCATCCTCTCTGTTCCATCATCTCCGCTTTCTCAGCCTCAGCTCATTCATCACTCACTTTATTGCCTCCAAAGTCCACCTTTCCTCCAACACAATAACCACAGACTGGGGTCTCACAACTTCAGAAGGTTTTTACAATTGAAATCTCATCATTGGACAGCTCTGCACGCTTGGAGGAGAACACTAATGACACATTCTCTTACATCAGCTAACAGACAATGGCGTGGACTAGCATCAATCATGCTGAGCGAAGGTGGGAAAAATATGGATAAATAAATAATAATAAATTATAATAATAATAAATAAACACACACTCAAACCTCTCACCCTCTCAGATAGAAGAAGCCATGGGTGCACACCAGGATGTTTCCATGGGAGTCCACCTTCAGCAGGTTCCCGTAAGTGGAGTCATACACCAGACCACTGCAAACACAAACAACACACACTCAGCAAGGTGCAGGAGATCCAAACTTTACACACTGCACATTGTACTCTTCTCTATTTGACTTTTCCTTTCACAGCCACTCCTTTAATGAGCATGAATATGTGACCACACAGTGCTTCCCAAACCTTTACAGCTGAATCCTTACAAGTGATATGTCCCAATGCAAAGGCCCCCCAACACTCACACACTTTGGGAATCACTGTCATGAGTTATTGTTACACAACTCTTTTTCAACATGTCTGTATCCCTCTGAACCAAACAGGCATTACACAGACCTCAGACCTGCCCACATGTGCTTTAAAGAGGCAATGAAAAGTATGTATTGGACAGGATATGAGAGATATCACACACACACACACACACACACACACACACACACACACACACACACACAACACACTAGTTTGTTTGACATCATTCTCTCCCTCAAAATCTCACTCTTTCATCTCCTCTCCCATCATCAGCTCATCCATCACTTCCTTTATTGCCTCGACCGTCCGTCACTCTTCCAATACAGTAACATCAGCGCTGAAGTCTCTATAATAAACCCTCCATCCACTCCTGTCTTGTCCTGTCGAGTCTGCAGAGCCTCTGAAAGGCTGCAGTGAGTCCTTTGTTTCCTGACAGCCACAAACAGCACAACGTTTAGAGCAGCCACAGGTTAAAGGTTAGAGGGACAGGCTTGGGACTGAAACGGTTCAGTTTCCCTGATTCGATTCCAAGGACCGGCAAAACAAGGACCAGGGGAGGGGGGAGGGAAAATACACAGCTGGAGTGCACAGCACTGAGAGTCAGACGAGGGGGCGGGGCGATTCTAAAGTCTCTGCACTTGGCGTCAGAAGCAGAGCAGAATCAGAACGACTCGTTTTATCCCGAGCGTTGGTGTCTGCGGATTATTTTCGAAATCTTTACAGTGCACTGTTTAGGGAGTAGGTCGATGCTTGGGACAGAGCACAGTTTATGAGGTGCCAGGAAGGTATGTAATACAAAGCCGGCACGTTTATCCCGCGTGGTATTGTTTCTCGTCGAGGTATTTTTTTCTTTGTTCAACATTTGTATTCCTCCCTGAAGCCCAGACCACGTCTGAGGAAATCTCTCGCTATGAATTTGTTGCTGTCTGTGTCACTGTGTGTGGACGAGAGGGGTTCATGTTTCTGTACGGTTCTGCATAAACAATGTCTGTCCGACTTCTGACCAATCACAGCAGGTCTATGTCGATGCATCACATAGTTACCTTTCTGGGGAGGTGCGTGTCAGGCGTCAGGGTCGACGCAGAAGCATAAATTGGGCTTAAGGCAGCACACTGACAACTGACTGGGTGGCCTTGTTTCACAGTGTGTGGGTTGGTGGGCTCCAGAATCACACTTTAAAAACAAAAGGTTTCTATTTCAGACCTATGTTCAAACTTGAAATGACAAAATAAAATAAACCTTTAAATAAATAAAGTGCTACTCCTAGTGTCTGTTATTACTCCCTGGAGCTGTGATGACGGATGGAGAAATGTTAAAGAGGAAATATTCCGCCTCAGGGGAGTGAATCCATTTCTGAACGCTGTTTATATTCTCCCTGTGGGTGGAGCTCGCTGCTCAAGCCTGAATTTGTAGTTTGACCTTTTAGCGTTTTGGAGGCCTTTGGGAGGAATGCGATGATTGGGGTTTAGTGTTGAGTTACACACACCACACACACACACACACACACACACACACACACACAGTCATTCCCATATCTGAGAAGGATTCTAACTCACTTTCAGAAGTTTAGGGCAGTTCTAGGTTACAGAGAAGAAAGAGAACAGAGTGAAAACGGCTAAAAACCAGAGCTTCTGCTCCTCGCTCCTCACTGCTGTGCGCTCGGGGTCGGGGTGAACAGCGAGCGGCTCATTATCATTTAAAGGAACAGGTGCTGAAAGGGGGCGTTCTGAACAGGGCTGTTTAGACTGCTGTGGGGTTTTGATTAAAATAGGTCCCAGATGTTTTATTAAGAAACAGAACTGAACCATTTTCTACTTGTGGAAAATGCTGAAAATATATTCCTTTTAAACACGCAACAGTGATATCTATTCTCTTTAATCTCACCACTCAACCACACCAATATAGCTTCCTATAAACACTGCTATAACCAACAGAGT
Source organism: Hoplias malabaricus (assembly GCF_029633855.1). NCBI lineage: Eukaryota > Metazoa > Chordata > Actinopteri > Characiformes > Erythrinidae > Hoplias > Hoplias malabaricus. Next base: position 678,526 of record NC_089817.1, read on the forward strand.
CCAGCTGTCAAGCTCAACACCAACAGCAGCTGTGTATACAAGGCTCAAATCCCAGTGTAATCTGACATAGGCCATAATCACAGACTCCACTGGCCACATGAGGAAACACTGTTATTAAAAACTGAAGCGTGTCCTTTTCTGTTAACAACACTAGTCTAAAAGCATCATTATTTTAAACACAATAGAAACTGTTACAAACGTTTACATATTGTTACATACTTTTACATGTTCGGTGCATACTCTCATTTATACTTTTATGATGCACTCATTTTCACTGTTATTATTTTCCGCGCTCTAGTCGGACCACTTTGTCTCTACGGCTCCTATTACTAACAATATATTACTAACACTATCTCTTAACTCCTTTAGTGCAATGACCACTTCTGCTCCTCTTGTTTATATCATGTACATAGTCATTTATCTATATAGACATTGACCTTACTTATGTTTCGCATAATATGCATTCTGATTGGCTCACCGTACATTCGCGTATACACACTTCTGTGTATTGTTTTGCACTGGCTCTGGTATTGGTCCGAAGTGAATCGCCACCTTCTCAAGTCATGGCAAAATAGCAGACTTGTCATTGGTTAAACTTCTTTTCCTGCAGCTAAAGTAGTTCTTGGCCACATCAGGTGGTGTACTGCCCTTTTAAGACCCTTTAAGAGTGGCATCACCATGTACTGCCCCTTTAAAACCCATTCATGTAAATGACCTCTCTTCTGATGTCTGTAGAACACAATCTTCAGAAATGTAAACCTGAGTCGAAGGTCTGAGCATTAAACCATGGAGCACTGTGCCAATGTGGTTCAAAAAGGTTAATGACCGACTGTTTTATTTATTCCCTCACAGTTGATGTGTTATCCTCCAGGCTGCAGCTCTCACCGTGTGGGGAAGCTGGGGTCGTACGAGTAGCGCAGTAGTTCGTGTGGATATCCGATGGACACCAGTCTGTCTCGCAGTAATTCAAAGCCAAGCCCATCGTACTCAGGAGATGTATAAACTGTAAAGAGGTAAAGAGAAGTCTTAGACGAAGCTATGAGATTAAAACCAGGTTAAAGTCTGCATAGGTTTAGTCTTAAAGCAGCAGTATGTCACTCTTACCACCACAGCATAGCAGTTAATCTATATAAAACTGGTTATTTATATATTATTTCTCTCAAAATATCAGTACAGTGAGATGAGAACACAAGTGAACCACTTAATGCTCCACTAAAATATCTGTTCTGTGTACACAGTGAGAGTGCTTACAGCTTTGAAACATCCACATTTCATCTGTCTCTCTTCTCTCTCTCTCTCTCTCTCTCTCTCTCTCTCTCTCTCTCTCTCTCTCTCTGTCTCTCTCTCTCGCATTCGTTAGATCGTTAGATATCTATGCTATCTAGAGAGATAACACATGCTTGAGAGGCATGTGTTATCTCCTCACAGGTCACTCACTGGCGAGGGTGTAGTCCATGTCAAAGCCATAACACTTAATGTTCTCCAGAGTCACGCTCTTGTTGATGAAGACCCTGAAAACAAAGCAGAGTAAGAGACAGAGTCACTTACCAACAAGCAAGAGTTGTGTGACATAATAATAATAATAACAATAAAAATTGTTATAATAACTCTTCTTATTGTAGTAATAATAATTATTAGTATTAATAATAGTACAATAATATTAATCTAGGGCTGTCTGTGAGGAGTGTGGTGTGTTCTCCCTGTGTCTGTGTGGGTTTCCTGTTACGCTCCAAAAACACACGTTGGTAGGTGGATTGGCAACTCAAAAGTGTCCATATGTGTGATTCTGTGAGTGTTGCCCTGTGAAGGACTGGCGCCACCTCCAGAGTGTGTTCCCACGTTGCACTCAGTGTTTCCAGGTAGGCTGGATAAGCGCTTACAGACAGTGAATGAATACTACTGCTATTAAGCTATAAGAGCCCAGACTCTGTTCCACGTGAAGCCATATAAAACAGACCAGAAGCAACATGGAACAGTTTTTTTTGTTCACATCTCTTGCTGTATTCTGTAATTATTTTGGGAATAAAAAGTCAACGTAACAAACATCACAACAACCATTTTGTAACTTGTATTTCAACATTTTGTTCCTGAACTGGGACCAGAGTGTTGTGTGTAACAGGACAGGTGAACAAAGCATTTGAATTGTTAAAAAAGTCAGAACACACCTTTTAGAAACAAAAATATACTTTAAATAATAATTTATATGATCTCTATGTTCTTATGAAGCACACGGTCACACTCACACTTTCTCAAACTGTCATATGACTACATCCAACACATGTTCAACACATGTCAGTTGGGGACACCATAATTAAAAGTGAAGGATAAAGCTGTGTAGGAAACTTTCCAGACCTCTTAAAGTGTTTGTGACACATATGTCACCACGGGCGCTTATGGTTTAATAATAATAATAATAATACAAATTCTACATGTTTTACAGCATGTACAAAGGTATAAATGAAACAACACATTGGTGCATCACCTTCAAAATTAAAGTCATTTTTGGGAAGGATACTGTTGGCTTTTTGAGCGTTAGGAGGTAAATTTGTGATATTTGCAGTTATTTTGTGTTTTGTTTGGTTTGTGGAGGAATTGCTGGGTTTTACTGGGTTTTTGAGGAGAAAGAAATCTAGATTTTAATCATTGTATCACAGCAGTACAATTTAATTTGATCTCAAATTAACCAGTAACAGCAAACACACAAACACACACACACACACACACGTAAATACTCGAGACACTGAACACACACACATCCACACATGCACACACCCACACAGTGCTGCAGGCAGCCACTATTGGGTGTTGTTGGTTTTTGGGGGCGTTGTTGTTGTTGGATTGCTGGCAGACGAGGCCTAAGGCATATTCTGGTCATTTGTGGTCAGTGACAAAAATGAATTTGAGGACAAATTGGAGCTGATAAAACAGATTACACTCGTACAATGCACGCTATTAAAAAGACTCTGAGCCCTCCATGGTATCAGTGTGTGTATATCAGTGTTGTGCAGTGTGTGAAAGTCTCCTTATCACACTCTCACACACTCTGACGTCACTGGGGCTCGCGTGCGGAGAGTGTGTGAGCGATGATGTCATCAGGGAGGAGTTCACACACTCACAGGGTTCAGGGTTTTATACTTCACTATCTAAACACTTGTAGCTCTGCATGACGACAAATCAGGAAATAAAGTATGCAGAGCAACAGATGAACTACGGTCTGTAATTGTAGAACTACAAAGTGCTCCTGTACAGGCAGTGGAGCTGATTAAATGGACACTGTTTTCTATTATATTCTCAGTTGGGCACTGGGACATTTATAGGTGAGAGTTGAATACTGCCACTGTCCAAAAACAACATGTATCTCCAAAATAGCAACTTCAAAGGAAGTCAATGTAAAAAGTAATTTTGGGGCATTTCTATTGGTCGATTCGTCATGAATGACAGCTGCTGTGTTCAAATGATGATAAACTAAATATCCACAAACAAGGAGATGCATGTTTTTCACTAGACAGCGAGGATATTATGGAATGTGGTTATTATACACTCTCAGAAAAAAAGGTAAAGTAGAAGTATATTACTGTCATTAAAGGTATAGAACTATGTATAACAAAGAACAAAATAAAAGTCCTGGAAATGAAACGGGGCAAATGACATCAACACAACTTTAAAATCTACAGTTAATATAGAATAAGGTACAGTTACGTTCCCTAATTAAAGGTGCAGTATATGAACTCGAGAGGGTACCACCACAGAGACAGATTTTCTGACGTTGTACATGTGTCTGTTTAAGACCTGCATTCCAATCAAACCAAACTTTTGCACACCTACGATATAAAACATGCCCTCCGATACGTCCAGCTGCACTCAGCTGACCCCTACATAAATATTCATTACTGTTTATACGGCTCATTTGCTGATGATGTCACAGGCCGTGTTAGGGTTAGGCTCCGTGTATTAAAGAGTGATATCAGATTTAGCTCTGAGTCTCTCTCTCTCTCCTTTCATTCCTATTCTTACTCTTTTTCTGTTTTCTTTCTCCCTCTCCCTTTATGTCTTTTTTCTTTCTCTCCTGTCTCTCTCCCTCTCTCTCTCCCTCACCCACTCTCTCACTCTCCATCTCCCAACCTCTTACCCTTACTCCCTCTCCCTATCTATCTCTTATCGTTCTATCTTTTTTATCCCTCTCCCACTCCCTCTCTATCTGTACCCCCCTTCTGTCTCTCTCTCTCTCTCTCTTTCCGTCTGTGTACAGTTACGGTTAATATTTCAGCGCTCGGCTCATGTTTCTGGAGCAGGTAATTCCCTCTCAGCTGCTGAAGGCTTTATTTAGGAAATTCACCATAGAGCTTCCAGCCACAGCTCAGCTGTGAATCCCTCCACTGCTCTGTCCCAGTCGGTCCTCAGTGTGACGTCTGCATCGCAGAGGGATGGGGTCAACCCTTGAGTGCTCACCATACAATAAATAGACCAGAGATGACTGTGACTGGAGAACAAGACAATGCACCTCGAGTGTACACAGGTTTGCAGTATTAATGCACTCCATTCCCGAACTCTAACGCTGAGATCCCCATCTGTAAATCATCTAAACCCAAACTCACGCATACTTTTACATACAATACTCTCCCCAAAAAAAAGACAGTTGTGATTTTTAATACAACACACAGTCACTGTGAAATGACATAACTCTGAATTACACATTAAACATTACACAAATGCTTTAAAACTCATTAGTACCCCTGGAATAAGCTCCTCAGGCAAGAACTGACCTAAGAACTATGAACTACTGTCCAGAGCTAACCGTCCCACATCAACACCTGACCTGATGTATGTGTGGCTGAATGCCATCAAATCTTCACAGGAATGTTCTTATATCTATCTCTAAAGCCTGTCCAGAAGAGAGGAGGCCGTTACTGCAGCAGAGAGGAGTGCACTCTGTATTAATCACTTTCATTTGAGCAGAAACTGTGTAAGAGAGTTCTATAAACCTTTCACTGTATAAAGTACGTGGGACACAGGGTCCATCCACAACAACAATATACACCTATCAGCCACAACATTAAAACATCTTTCCACACTGCTCTGCATACTTTCACAGCCCCCTCTCCCCCTGTTCCTCAGCGCTCAGGACCCCCACAGAGCAGGTGTGATGTGGTGGTGGATCATTCTCAGCGCTGCAGTGACACTGACGTGGTGGTGGTGTGTTAGTGTGTGTTGTGCTGGTGTAGAGTGGATCAGACACAGCAGTGCTGCTGGAGTTTTTAAACCCCTCAGTGTCTGGACCGAGAACAGTCCACCGACCAAAAACATCCAGCCGACAGCGTCCTGTGTCACTGATGAAGGACTAGAGGACGAGCGACACACACTGTGCAGCGACAGATGAGCTACTGTCTCTGACTCTACATCTACAAGGTGGACCAACGAGGGAGGAGTGTCTCACAGAGTGGACAGAGAGTGGACACAGGGTTTAAAAACTCCAGCAGCACTGCTGTGTCTGATCCACTCTACACCAGCACAACACACACTAACACACCACCACCACGTCAGTGTCACTGCAGCGCTGAGAATGATCCACCACCACATCACACCTGCTCTGTGGGGGTCCTTAACATTTTGAGGTCCTCAGACAAACCTTAGCACCCACTAAACAACACAGCACTGGACACAACATGGTGACCTGGTCAGTTCTGAAGGTCTATCTCAGGATTAATGTTGAAGAAGCTGAAGCTTCTGTGTCTCCACTAGAGTCTAGAGTCTGACTGAACACTGATAAAGATCAGAGATCAGAGCTCATTATAGCTTCTCTGGACACATACCAAGCCTCTGATATATGCTGATTACTACTGCTACCAATGCTACTACTAACACTACTGATAATTCTCCTACTGTTACTACAAACCCCAACTCCAAAGGAATTAAGACACTGTGCACAATGTAAATAAAAACAAAATGCAATGATGTGCAAATCATTAAACCCTATATTTTATGGACAATTGAACAAAGACAATATTTTACATTACATTTGAGAACACGTTTTCAAAATTTGATGTTTTTTTTTTTTTATCTGATGCCAGCAACATGTTCCATAATGCGGGGCAGGGGCACGTTTACCACTGTGTAGTGTCACCTCTGCTTTGAACGCTCTGTAAACCTTTGGGAACTGTGGAGACCAGTCGCTGTAGTTTTGAAAGTGAAATATTTTCCCATTCTTTCTTGTTGCAGGAGTTCAGCTGCATCAACCTGAGCTCTCATTATAGATTTTTCATTTCATAATGACCCCATTGTTTTTCAGTGGGTTAGGGTTAAGTAGCTGTGATGTTGTAATCCCTGCAGTGAATTGGCCTTTTCTTAGTGAAATGAGCAAAGAACGTCCCAGAAAAAGATGCCTGGATGGCAGTATCTTGCTCCAAACCTCTAACTCCTAGATAGTTTGTTTTTTCATTCACTTACAAACAAACACCGGAGCTTCGTAAACACATCAGACCACTTTTGAGCGCACAAAAGGACTGGAGAGCTAGAGAATGGTGAGGTTTCTAAAAAGTGTTTTTGATTATGATGGTGGACTACGCCTTTAATAGATGTGCAGTTTACCCATTCCATGTGCACTAATGCCCCTCCACACCCCCGACCATGGTCCCTCTCCTCGTGAATGCGGAGGATGTGGCATCCATAATTTCCCAAAAGAATGTAACATTTTTGTAATCATTTATTGGACCCCAGACACTTTCCACTTCACCTCAGTCCATTTTAAAAGAGACTGGGGCCAGATTGTGGATGTAGTGATGAACTGTGTTCACAGACAGTGGGTTGGGGAAGTGATTCCCACTAAAGGAACCTGTCTGTTATATCACTAGATTTGGGCTTTGTCTGTTAATGATATGATGTGCTCTAGAGGAATTAAATCCCAAGTTCCTTACTATTTTAGTTTAAGAAACTTTCTTGTTAATTGTTTCACTATTTGCCCACGCAGTCGTTCACAGAGTGACCCCCCCCCCCCCATCTTTACTTCTGAGACGCTCTTGTCGAGATCCTGCTCCACGCTCCAGACCAGCTGCCCACGATCCAGCCACCACCACTTGCCTTGGAGCTGCCCCTACACTGAAGTTTTCACGGACTCCTAAATACTGTCACCAGCAGATTGACCAGAGGAGGCCTTGGTTCCTTCCAAGGTTTCATCCTCAGCTCTCAGGGAGTGTCTCTGTGCCACTGTCGCCCCTGGCTCGCTCTCCTGGGGGTGGGTTACATTCTTTACATTTTTATATTTCATGTTAAAGCTTTATCTTTACTGGAGCTCTGTGAAGCTGCTTTGTGACAAACGCAGCCGCGTCACTCACCTGTTGCAAGTTAACACCAGTTATATTTTTTATTGCAGCATTACACTAGTCTTTTATTTGCCTTCACAATTTTTCTGAAATACTTTGCTAACATTAAATTAATTAAAATGGGCAAATATTTATCAGTTTCAACATTTGAAATATTGTCTTTGTATAGTTTATTTATTTAAATAAAATAAAGGCTTTACATGACTTCATCAATGCATTGTATTTACTTACATTTTGCACAGCATCCTATTAATATACTACACTACACCACACACACACACACACACACAGCACCACCACATTATCTCGTATTGTACACGAGTAGGAGTTAAAGTTTTCTGTGTTTTAATTAAGTTGCTGTACCTCAGTGAATGAAACTAGTTACTCCCCTCTCTACTGAACTGACACCTCCCCTACACTCTCAGTCACTGTAGTGGTACCCTCAAGGGAACATCTTTAACTTGGGAACAGATCTGTACCTCTCTCTATATTAACTGTGGATGTTAAAGTCGTGTTGGTGTCATTCGCCCCGTTTCATCTCCAGGACTTTTATTGTGTTCTTTTATTCTCCACAGTTGTATAATGAAAGATTACAGAGACCCCCCTCTCCTTCTGGAGAAGAGAATGTAATGAACCTTTAGGGAACACAACTGGACTCTAACACCACTGCTGTAGCTTTAGTGACAGTAATGTACCTGTACTGGACCTTTTCTGAGAGTGGAATGTGGACCTCTGAGTGTGTGTGTGTGTGTCTCTCACCGGTGGTGTATGTCCCTCTTCCCCGTGGGTGTTTTCCCCGCAGTCCCGAGCTCCGCGCTGCTCTCCATGTCTCCGTCTGTGCGCTCGAGCCTCTGTCCTCACTGTGTTTACAAATTCCAACGCACCCGCGGTTCTCGTGCGTAAAAACGCACGGCGGGAGATGGACCGTGCGTACGCGCTGTGCTTTACGCACGCGGCATGGCTGTTATCACACACGCGCCTTATCAGCTCACTGTCACACACTTATCACTGACCAGCAGAGGACACACCAACACACTGCGCATGTGCAGCGCCTCAACACGTCCTGAGGAGAGCTCTGTAAACTGGCCAATTTATAAGAAACACCGCTTTATTGGGCACACATTTAGAGGCCATTCAGATGTTACGAGGCGCTGGTGAGTGTGGGAAATTGTCCAAAGGTGTGTGTGTGTGTGTGTGTGTGTTCCGATCCGGATGAATGAATTTAACATTTGTAAAGATCAACTGCTCATTACTGGTTTAAATACCTTGAGGCATTTAAGCTTCTCAGAGCCCTAGGAATATCAAAGACATCATATATTTATAAAACAGTGTTAAAATAATACAAAATAAATTTAAAGGAGCAGTTAGTCTTTTTTTTTAAACAGAGAATAAACACAAACAATGGTCATGAAAGTGATTGATCATTATTTTTACATTTGTATAAACACTGTTGGGGGGGGGTCACATGGCCTTGTTCCAGAGGAGGAGCAGATCACGAACTGAGTTTTAATCGCAGTGTGTTTAACATTTTGTTTTATCTGCTCTTCATATCAGTGCCATTCCATCACACCCCTTACCACCACACACACACACACACACACACGCAGCATGTAAGGAAATGCACCACTATTACCTCCAGAACACTAGGGGTCAGGATAACAGTCTTTATTAAAGCAGTTTAGATGATGATAAAAATGGATTGCAGTTCATTATCACTGAGGAGAACACCTCGAGTGTTTATTAATGGTGTTTATTTTTTAGCGTCTGAAACACTCACACTTAGATTTTATTGCTGTGGTTAAAAACCTCCAACAATTTAGCTTTTTAAAGATAGGTCAATAGAAACCTCTATAAATGTAAGTTCTATTTTATTCTATTTTTACAATGTGAAGAACAGCTGGTATTTTTTATTTAAAAGTCAAAATAATAATAATAACTAAAAGCATCAACAACAAACAAAAATGGAGATAAAAGGTTTGGTTCCGACAGCAGCAGAGAAGAACGTGATGCGATGGTTGGGATCAGAGTTTGGTGGCCTGCCCCGTGTGTGTGTGAGAGAGAGGCAGAGCGTCGTGTTTCTCCTCTGGTGCAGGTTTGGTTTTGTTGTGCATGTTCTGGAACGCGGCGCTGATCTCCAGGACGCTCCTGTTCCTCGTCTCTGGAACGGCGTACCACACAAACCCTCCAGAGACCAGGCAGAAGAAGAAGAAGATGAGGAAGCAGAAATAGTCCAAATGCTCCTGAAAAGGGAGATCAGACAGAAACAGGGAATGATCTGAATGACTGGATTAATCATAAAACCCACAGATCTGTTTCTGTGGCAGACTCTGGGCTACTGGGCCAGGACTTATTATGAATACGACATATTTGTTTATGCTATCGTACGTCTAGAGCACTGGGACACTTTTCTGGTGTTTATAGCATTGCATTTCTTAGGGCCATCCTCGAATGGTCTCCACGACACGAGGGTGAAACTATCATCATCTTTCCTTAAGGTCAATTCAAAATGAACTGCTGCTTTAAAATCTGAGAAAAACAATGGACACTAAACACCAGAGAGAGCAGAGTTTATAGAAAAGGGAGCAGTTAGTACATTTCTGCTAGCTTTAATAAGAAGTTCGAGAAATAAAGCTCTATTTGGTCTAATGTTAAATGCTACTTGAAGCCGTGTGGTGATCAGTGTCTCGTGTTTTTTAAAGTAGGACAGCAACCGTTTTGTTTTGGCTTTTAATGATGTGTATTATATGGCTTCACCCCTGAGACAATTCTCAAATTTCAACCATTTATCCCACTGACTTCAGGCACATTATTCATGCAGTAATGTTAAGAGAAGGTTATTACTCAGTACCTACTGGTAGTTATTCATTTACTACATTGAAACTACTACTCGCCGTCTCTTTGCATCAAATGCCTTAAGTGGTTTATTATTTAGTTGTTTGTAAATCACTTATTAAAAGTGCCACGTGAAAAGTGCTTCATTATATACATTAAGAAAGTGCACTACATTAAACTTAACCTGTAAAAGGAGCTCACCACGATGATCGGGAACACCATTCCCACAAAGAAGAGCCCCACCCAGTTCAGCGTACACGCCACAACAAACGCAGCCGACTTAAACGACTGAGTAAAGAGCTCGCCAGGGAGAGGGGCTGTTACACCAGCTGAGAGAGAGAGAGAGAGAGACTGTAAAGACACTTTAAACAAAAACACATTTATTACAGTAACAGTATAATTAGAGTAATAACGGTGAAAGGTGCAGTCACCTGGTCCACTGGAGAAGAAGAAGATGTAGATGAAGATGAGGACCATGCTGCAGTACGGCATCCATGAAACACGTTCCTACAACATCACACACACACACACATACACACTTCATATAATATCTTCCTTCTACTCAGTCAGCTCTGAAGAGGGTGTGTGCAGCACTGAAAGTTATCCACCATGTGCTTGGATTAGAGTTGTTCTACCACTGGTTGCTGAAAAAATTTATTACCCCACATTCAACAGGGAGAAGGGTTCACCACAGGGCCTCTGTTCAGAACGCCCGCTTTCAGCACCTGTTCCTTTAAATGATAATGAGCCGCTCGCTGTTCACCCCGACCCCGAGCGCACAGCAGTGAGGAGCGAGGAGCAGAAGCTCTGGTTTTTAGCCGTTTTCACTCTGTTCTCTTTCTTCTCCGTTTTTACTCAGTGCTCTTATTTCTCCGCGCTCGTTGTGTCTGTTTTGCTGAGTTCTCACATAAACACGGGTCCAGTGCTGTGATTGGACAGACTCAGACGAGGGGGCGGGGCCATTCTAAAGTCTCTACACTGGCCTAAGAAGTGGAGCAGAATCTGCCTGTCAGAGTCCAAGCCCCAAGCCACAGAAACAGATGTGGTTTTATTTCTGTAATTTAAATTACAGTCACAATATTGATCAGAAAATCAGTTTTCTCCCCCAAATCATTAACCCTACCCAGGAGGCTCAGGATGAAGAGTGTGAGGAGTGTGCCACTGACCTGTAGGTAGAGTGTGATGGTGAGGACAAGCAGCGAAGCCGCCATACCCAGATAGCCTCGAATCAGCAGCACTCTCTTCCCTGTGCTCTCAATCACCATCCCCTAATCACGACCGAGAGAAACAGTCAGCATCACAGTCCGCAGAAACATAGTCTCACAGTGTGTGTGTGTTAATGCTTACACAGGCGATGGTGGTGGATACCTCACACAGACCTGTCCCCAGAGACACATAGCGCAGGTTGTGTGTGGGGATACCTGCAGCTCTGAAAACATCAGTGGAGTAGAGGTACACCTGCAGAAAGACAAACACACACACCTCACAATAAACACTGAGGGTGAATGTGGTGACTTTTCCTCCTCTGTGCAAATGTCAGACTCACAAAAGCAAATGCTGATCAGAAGCGAAGGCAGAATACTAATGAGTAAATGATTGGAGCTGTTAGAGAGCTGTAAGCTTTGTGATGGATGGTGTGTGTGTGTTCGTGTGTGTGTGTGTGTGTGTGTGGAACAATTCTACATCCTACTTCACTACACACAGTTACACATTTGATTATAACTGGAAAAAAGGTTTTCTATACTTTATAATTTCAAAAGCAGGATTCTCCCAACTTGAAGATCTCTGATGAAAGGCTGCAGTGTGTGTGTGTGTGTGTGTGTGTGTGTGTAAGACTCTCCGCTGCAGTGGGAAGGTGTGTGTGCATGCGCGGGTGTGACTCTCAGCATTGATGCCACACAGCTGCAGAGGAGTGAAGGTGTGTGTGGCAGGGGGTCTTGAAGTGCTGATGCCATATCGCTGCAGCATGGTGTGTGAGTGTGTGTGTGTGTGTGTGTGTGTGTGTGTGTGAGATTCAAATCCACAGCGTGGTGGAATGTGTGTTTGTGTGCATATTTGTGATGCTCAGCACTGATGCAACCTAACTGCAGTTTGCTGAAGGAGTGTTTTACAGCGTTAATGCCACACAAGTTGCAATGTGGTGGAGGGGTGTGTGTGTGTGTATGTCTCTCACAGCGTTAATGCCACACAGCTGCAGTGTGGTGAAGGTGACGATGATGGTGAGGAGTTGCCAGCGGACGGATGCAGAAAGCAGCAGCTCCTTCACACTGTGATTCCTCACACTCTGCAATGCTGCTTTCTCCGCCTGCATCTCCTCCACCTCTGAACACACATCCACACCGGGACCTAGGAGACGCCGGAGAGCTACACACACACAGACAGAAGTAATGTAGGACATAGATAACATATCTACACGGTTTTCTGACACCTGCTCGAGCAACGTCCTCTTCTTGGAAGACTTTCTGGTGGATATCAGAACACCTCTGTGAGGGTTTGTCGGCACTGAGCCATGTCCACATTAGTGAGGTCAGGCACTGATGTTGAATGATTAGTTCTGGATCATAAACACCACTAAAACTAATCTGAGAGAGTACAGTCCTGCTCTGCCAACTCTGCCAGTTCTGCCAACACTGGGTTTTATACCCCTTTATCCCACACTGAGAACTGAACATGGTTACTTCAACCTCATGTGTAGCTGCTTCAGAGCATCCAAGATCATGTCATGTCTTTATAAAGACTATACACCTCCCCCTGTGTAAACAGCCCTGTTCAGAACGCCCGCTTTCAGCACCTGTTCCTTTAAATGATAATGAGCCGCTCGCTGTTCACCCCGACCCCGAGCGCACAGCAGTGAGGAGCAAGGAGCAGAAGCTCTGGTTTTTAGCCGTTTTCACTCTGTTCTCTTTCTTCTCTGTTTTAACACGGGTCCAGCGCTGTGATTGGACAGACTCAGAGGAGGGGGCGGGACTTGGTGTCAGAAGCGGAGCGGAATCAGACGGCTCGTTTTTTCACGTGTTTTCTGACTTACGCAGCACACAGAGAACTGACTGGGTGGTCCTGTTTCACAGTGTTTGGGTTGGTGGGATCCAGATTCACATTCTAATGTGAACAAACACAGAACAAAGGTTTTTTTGCCCCAACATTATACGTCCCCTTTAAAATGGTTTGATTGGTCAATTAATCATTGGTCACTCTAAAGGTCAAAGTAGTACATTTTTTACCTTTCTCTGAGGCGAGTCTGTCTCCACGGTTCAGGAGCAGAAAGCGTGGAGATTCTGGCAGAAATGGAAGAGTAGCCAGCTGCAGAAATCCAATAAAGCCAGAGAAGCCAAGCAAGAAGGGCCAGCGGTCATCTGTCCCCATCACCTCACTACACACACACACACACACACACACACACACACACACACACACACACACACACACACACACACTTCTACAATAACAGTGATTTACAGAAACCCTGCCTCTTAATTATTAAATAATTGCAGGTTGTAATTATATTCTAACGCTTTAAAAATAAACTAAATAAAAACAGGGTCTGTTCACTGGGAAAGTCCCACCCATCAATTAAAAGAGCCAATCAGCTCGCTGAAAACGGGGATAAGCTCACTCTCATCATGGGCATGTGTGCAGTGACCAGAAAAAGTCGAAAAACATGTTAAATTACAAACATGTAGAATTTTACCAGTGATTATTTTTAAATATGTTTTTAAAAACACTGGCTTTCGTTTTCAGTTTAAAAGCCTCTCCTTATTCACACAGATGTGAGTCTAATATCGTACCAGTGAAAAGGGACGCACTTTCCAACGAGGACTTTGGTTCTAGTCAGTCAGCCATCAGGCTCTCAGCAGGTAGTCGCTGGCTGAGATTCCAGTGTGTGTTTGTTTTCTGGACTCTGTTCTTAGTTCTGAAATTAAACTGGAAGGTTGATGGTGTCCCACTGTGTCATGTGACCCACCTGATGCCAAGCACTTGGCCCGAAAACTTGCCGAATGAGACAAAGCCAGCGACTGTGACTCCCACCATCGCCCGCAGACTCTTCGGGGTACACTCCAGAACGTACATTGTGTGTACCGTCAGTGCCACACCTGTACATCACAATTACACACACACACACACACACACACACACACACACACACACACACCAATTGAATGTGAATGTTATAATAGAAGGATTATTTATTTGCTAATTTTAAATAAATTGGGAAAAATGCTATATTCACTATATATATATATATATATGTGTGTGTGTTGGGGACTCTCCCCTTGATGGACACACCTGACTTTTGGCTTAAGCTATCCCGCTAAACTGTGAAACCCTGTTTAGTTACATTTACATTTAGGCATTTGGCAGACGCTTTTATCCAAAGCGACTTACAAAAGAGGATCTAACATTCGAACTACAGCACGATTTATACACAATACCTTACATTAAAGGCAATATGCAGGAAGTAATAAGTGCATTAAAGAAAGACTTTCAGTGCAAAAGATACTCTCGGAAGAGCTGGGTCTTCAATGATTTCTTGAATGCGGAGAGGTTTCCTGTTGCTCTGATGGTGCTTGGAAGCGTGGTACCAGAGAGGAGAATAGCCTCGACTGACCTGTACGGGGGGTTGGCCGTTTTAGTTGGCGCTCCTTTGAGGAACGGAGAGGGCGGGCGCTAATGTATGGTTTTAAGAGTCTATTGAGGTAGATGGGGGCAGAACCAGTGAATACTCTGAAGGCCATAATTAGTGATTTAAATTTGATGCGAGCAGCTAAGGGTAGCCAATGCAGCTCGACTAATAGGGGCATGACATCTGCTCTTTTAGGCTGGTTGAAGACCAGGCGTGCTGCAGCATTCTGGATCATCTGTAGCGATCTCACAGCACAGGCCGGAAGACCTGTCAGGAGGGCGCTGCAATAGTCAAGACGGGAGATTACTAACGTCTGAACGAAGAGCTGTGTTGCATGTTGAGTTGGGTATGGCCTAATCTTCCTTATGTTGAATAGGGAGAAGCGGCACGATCGAGCTACAGCGGTAACGTGATCTGTGAAGGTCAGCTGGTCACTAACCATGACACCCAGGTTTCTTACAGCCTTAATGGGAGCCACTGATAGGGACTCTAGCTTGATGCTGATGTTGTGGAGAATAGCTTCCTTGGCTGGGAGGACCAGCAGTTCAGTTTTGGATAAAAGTGAAGACAAAGTCAAACTTATGAAAACAAACACACAGCTGCTGAAAAAAAACAAATCCATAACTAAACAAATGACCATCTTTTTCTTCATCAAGGAACTTATTTCTGCAGCAAACCTGCGTTGATGCCGTACAGAAGGCGTGCTGCCATGATCATCTCCAAGGACTGAGCCGTTTTACTCAGCAGGATCAGCACGGCTCCACAGATGGCCAGAAGGTTGTTGAAGACCAGGCACCTCTTCCTGTTAGAGAGGAACAGGAGGAGACTCAGGCCCCACAGGATAAAACAGAGACAGAGGTACAGTTTAAAGAGCTCAAATCAACTCAAATCATTAGTAATATTCTGTTCTGTTCTGTAAGTTTCTTTCCTCGAATGCTAGCTGGATGATGTTTTTGTTTATTGTTTGGTTATTACCCCATCCAGAATTAATGCTAAAATATGTAGTCTGTGTGTGTGTGTGTGTGTGCATGCACTTCACACAAGTTCATCTCTCTGAACCCATTATACTGGGTTTTGTCCCATTTTTAGAACACAGCACACTCCTCACAGACAGTCACCCGGAGGAAACCCACGCAGACACAGAGAGAACACACCACACTCCTCACAGACAGTCACCCGGAAGAAACCCACGCAGACACAGGGAGAACACACCACACTCCTCACAGACAGTCACCCGGAGGAAACCCACGCAGACACAGAGAGAACACACCACACTCCTCACAGACAGTCACCCAGAGCGGGACTCGAACCAACAACCTGCAGGACTCTGGAGCTGTGTGACTGCACTTCATAGTTTTTTTAGGGGAAAAATCCCTACCCCGAATACACCACTGTGAAGTGGACAAAATCTAATTCAAGAAAAGAGAGAAGTATGGGCCCTTTAAAGGCACAGAGAGAACCCTTGTCCTAGAGGGTGCACATCCACATCCACATCCACATCTCTCTCTCTCTCTCTCTCGTGACAGTAAAAGTGTCTAGAAAGAAAAATGCTCAACTCAGCTGATATAATCCAGCTCAGAGTGGCTCGAGGAGGGTCCAGTACCTAGTGGACGTTTCCCCTGTCCCTCTGATTATATTCCACTTCATTCTACAAATAAACACCATTGTTTTTCCCCGGAAGCCAATCAATTGCTAAATTAATCAGCTAACGTCAATCAATCGCCATTGACCCACACCTTCCAGTGAAGCAATGTCCGATAGAAACCAGCGAAATGCAGCAGAACGTAATCTCAGAGATTCACACATTAACAGCATTACCTTAATAATTAACCCCTTCATCACTCGGCTCAACTCTCACACACACACACACAGGGCCTTTTCCCTCAGGAATAACATATTTAAATGAACGAAGGCCATTCTCGTGTTCATTTCTGTGATAGAGGACTTATTTTATAGTATAATCTTTTTTTTTCTACAGTAGTTTTCAATGTAATCACAACACAGTTGAAATACATTTAGGTAGCACACACTGACATCAATATATCTATCTATCTGTGAATATCTAATGAATAATACAGTAATCTCTGTTAGAAAAATGCGCAAACATTGACTTAATTTAAAAATGTTTAAAATTACAAATGGCCTTTCAAACAAGGACACGCTGAATTTTTTATCAAATAAAGGACAAATGTAATATTTCCTTTGCATTGATTCCAAATATGCATTATTTGATTCATTGTGGAATCAATACATAGTTAAAGAGGACATGGTAAAAATAACTTGTTTGGCGCATTAGCATATTAATGTGTGGATCTGAAGCCCACTAACACACACACTGCGAAACAAGACCCTACATTCAGTTTTCTGTGTGGTGCCTATGTCTGAAAATATGGGCTAAAACGAGCCGTCTGATTCTGCTCTGCTTCTGACGTCTGACTGAGAAATAAGAGCACTGAGTAAAAACGGAGAAGAAAGAGAACAGAGTGAAAACGGCTAAAAACCAGAGCTTCTGCTCCTCGCTCCTCACTGCTGTGCGCTCGGGGTCGGGGTGAACAGCGAGCGGCTCATTATCATTTAAAGGAACAGGTGCTGAAAGCGGGCGTTCTGAACAGGGCTGTTTACACAGGGGGAGAACACTGCACTCTAACACTACTTTGAACTACTTTCAAAAGTGTAAATATGTTGTGGACTGTGGTCTGTCCTGTACACAGGGAACAGACCTCCAGCTTGGCATCACGCATAGTGAATTTTCAGCTCATGTTCAGCTGATCGGATGGATAAATTGTAACAGATATGTGAAGTGTGTATTTGTTAGAATTTAAGAGTCTGATTAATTAAACACCAGAATAATAAGTAAATATTTACTGATTGGTAAAAATATTAACAGTGAGGGGTTTGGTAAAAAGTTCTCACCTCCCATAAACAGCAGCAAGGTGTCCGGCCCCCAGAGCCCCCAAGAGCCCCCCGATACTGTACGTGGAGACTGTGAAGGACCAAATCAGAGACAGCTCCCAGGGCTCCAGAGAGTGTCCATAGCGCTGGACACACGTGCGGTTCACCAGCTCTTTAATGTACTTACAACACAAGAAACATGAGTGTTATTTACAGAGGAAAGGAGGGGTGAGGACATTTAAGTATCTACTCTTCTAGGACAGCCTTAGACTAGATGATGGAATTGCTGTGAGGATTTGATGGAGGAGCACTACCGAGGTCACATGCATTTTCTGTATCACAGGTTCACTTTTCCCCAGCCCAAAGCTGGAGCGCTAATACTCTTCTTTCCCACAGTTGGCATTGGGCAGTGACCTTGGGCACTCACTGTCTCACACGGCCAGTCCACCTACCAACATGTTTCTGCACTGCTGGAGGAAACCCACACTGACTCAGGGAGAACACACCACTGCTACACCAATTGTGTTGCCCCATAGCAGCTACAGTCTAATAATTATTTTACAACTGTCTCATAATAACAATCAATAGGTAAACTGTCAGCATTATAGATGCTTTGTTGCCACAGCTAATCACCCACCAAACCCAGCCAATAATCTGCCCAGGAAACAGGACACACGTTTTACACAGGACGCCTCATATACTGACACAACCCTTCAGTTTCCCCCAGGCCTGGGATCAGCAAACAGAGTGCACAAGCCCAACCCCACACCAACCCCACAGACCCCAGAGCTTTACAGCACTTTGAAAATGCTTTGACTCGAAGCTGTTTTGCCCTGAGGCCCAAAAACATAAACTCACAACAGAAGGGGAGGTGAGGACGGAGATGTGGAAGCCGTACTGGAAGGTCCCGCCGATTCCTGTGATTAAGACGACTGCGACAAGCACTGGACTCTCCAGCTGATCAAAGGAAAGGAGAGCTCGTTAAACCACAGGTTCATTAATGTTATATTAGGGAAACGATATTGAGAACTCACCAGTAATGTTAAGGCATGAGCCATGGCATCTGTTCATGTCCCACAGTCCTGTGAGTGGTTTTCTGTCAAAGTCAGAGCAAATATGACACAGCAAGCCTCCTGAATGTCTAACTAAGTACGTTGAAATGTAACTGCTCCAGAAACGGTTGAACTTTGGGTGAGAAAATATGTAACTCAGCAGCGCTCGCCAGCTTGTAATCACGTGACGCGGGGCAAAGAAATACAAGATTAAAAAGAAAGCATGGAAATGTCTAACTGACCAACAGCAACAAGAAGAGAACAGAGGAACTCTCAGTTCTTTATTGTCAGGATAATAAAAAGAATAATGACCTAGAGAGAGACAAAGAAGATACTCTGAAGATACATCAAATACATTAAAACAAGAGAAAATACAAAATATTCCTAAATCACGGACACTTTGCCGTGGTGTGGAAGGTCCAGGCCTTAACAATCGCACCCAGAAACGCTTCCTAAAAGGGCTCCAGAGGAGAGGAACTCTCCGGGAGGTAGCTGGGTCGATCCCAGGTGATGCCACAGCCTTCCAAAGTCAGGATCTAGGAGCACTACTGGCTTCAGTCTCTTCCCATGTCTCATCCCATTGCCTGGTGAAGGACCTGGGCAGTTTGTGCACTCCTCTGCTGCCAGTCACTGGAAAGCTCAATGTGCCAGAGTGAAAACACGTTGCGGTTGACCTGCACGTCTGAAAGAAAGCACGTTCTGGTCCTCAGTGCTGGTGGCATTGTGTGTGACAGGGGAGTTCAGTTAACAGCTAACAGAGAGGAATTAGAGACGTCTAACAATTGGGTGAAAAGGTGCTATTGACAGAGCTGCTTTTTAAATGCAGTTTGTATTTAATTTAAGGTCAATTTTAATTATTGAGGTCATAAGAGTGTTAATAAAGAGAATGTGAGTGAGTGAGAGAGAGAGAGAGAGAAGGTAAGAAAAGTTTAGAGAAACAATAAAAAGGATCAATTAAGGGAGAGAACCCAAGAAAGAAACAACTGGAAAGACAAGTGTGTGTGTGAGAGAGAGAGAGAGAGAGCGAGAGAGAGAGAGAGAGAGAGAGAGAGAGAGAGAGAAAGAGAGAGAGAGTGAGAGAGAGAGAGAGAAAGAGAGAGAGAGAAAGAGAGAGAGAGAGAAAGAGAGAGAGACATTTTGACGGGTCACCGTTCACTGGCTGTGAGAAAACTTGTATAACTCTCAGTCTTAAAGGTAACACAAGTTGCAGTTTGAGAATTTGATTGCAAGTTTCCCCCAAATCTTTCAGCCTGAGATTAAACGGATGACCTGGAGGCTCTCTTGCGTCCCCACTGTTCACAGAGAGACTCGGAGAGATCTCAGAGCAGGAGATATCGGGTCAGTCCTCCTCCTCTGAGCTCCTTGATCCGCTGGCAGTGTCTTAACATGTTCAACATCCCAATAAAGCGTTTATCCACCTTCAGCTGAGCCAGATCTCGCAGATCCTCCTCCACCACAAAGAACTGACCTGAGAGAGAGAGAGAGAGAGAGAGAGAGAGAGAGAGAGAGAGAGAGAGAGAGAACACAGTGTGATGGATCACCTTTCACTGGCCGTAACAGCTTGTTAAGTCACAGGGAGGCAGGATAAATGACCTCCGTTATGAGAGCAATTAAACTCATCCATGCATCCAGCGCTTTCTGGAGCAAATGTCCGGTGTTTCTCTTTGGGAAAAATCTGGCTTTGATCTAATTAAAGTCAAAGAGGTGTGTGCGACCTCCTGGATCTAGTATCAGACCTCCTGTAGAACACGGGATTGCCCCCGAGAGACGTCTGTACCTTTGGTGTCTTTGGTCTCCTGGTCCTTAAAGCGCTGGTGGAGTTTCCGTGTGGCATTGGTCAGGCTTTTGAGCGGCTGGTGGAGGATTTTATATTTGCTCATCACAGCCATGTTGATGCTCTTCACAGCAGCGTTCAGCTGGTCGTACGTAACGCGTCCTTTCATGTACCTGGGGCAGGTGAGCAGATCAACAGCAACATGAATTCATATAAAAATGGACTAGACAAAGCTGTAACATATTTACAAACTGTAATCAGAAGCACAGAGTGTAGTTTATAGAATTCCAACAAAAACAGAGGCATTCCCTAAAAGGCAAGCCGTCACATAACAGTGGGAGTGACTTAATGTTACTAATCAGGCCAGTGAGCCTCATGTTAAAGGCACCTTCAGAGACTAATAGTTTAGGGAAGGAGTAGTTTTTGAGCTGTTTCATAGTAAAGTAAAGTGGCTTAAGGGGCCTTCATTGTTACTCCATTAAACGTTCCTTTATAAGGACATTACACATTTTGCAAATCCAAATTGTTTCTGGATTTTAGCCCCATGCTTCTGTGCAAAACTAAAGGAGCAAACCTCAGACTATAACCACGTGTTTGTTGATGTATCTTTGAGGAAAGGGCTCTAGAGAAACTTTTTCTGTTCCTGTTTTAACTGTAGTACAAGTGCTTTTGGGGATGCTCTGGAATGGTGATGGTTTAGACGGTGCAGGTGTAGCTCACTGTGGGATGGTGTCGAACTCTTGAACAGTGATGAACTCCATCTCTCTGATCAAAGCGCGAGGAGGCTTCCTGCTTGGCTCCTGTTCCTGGGGGGCCGCCGGGACATCTGCTGCCCGGGTGGAGACTACCAGCTGTCCTGACCTGAGATATGTGTGAGAGAGAGAGAGAGAGAAAGAAACAAAGTTAGTCTCAAGCAGAGAGAGAGAGAGGAAGAGACAGAGAGAGAGAGAGAGAGGGAGGAAGAGACAGAGGAAGAGACAGAGAGAGAAACAAAGTTAGTCTCAAGCAGAGAGAGAGAGAGATAGAGAGACAAGCAGAGAGAGAGGAAGAGACAGAGAGGAAGAGACAGAGAGAGAGAGGGGAGAGAGAGAGAGAGAGAGAGAGAGAGAGAGAGAGAGAGAGAGAGAGAGAGAGAGAGAAAGAGACAGAGAGAGACTCATCAGCATCAGACACAGAGAGATGCATCATTCCTGGGCTGATATAAATGTCCTGCTACTTTCATGGCACAGTTTCTGAAAAATGCCAAATAAATGGGTTAAATTCAGCAAACGAACTGTAACTTCTTCTGAAATGCCCCCCTTTTGAAGTTGTAGCGTATGAAAAACACATGGTCTTTATGTATTTATGTTTATTTTTGTAAAATATATTAAAAGTGATGAAATATGTTTATTTTCTTTAATTGGATGGTTCAATAATCACGATAGCAGTAAACCATAAATATATTGAACAGCTCTGTGTCCTTCGTCTGCGTGTCACTGTCACTTAGACACACTTCAGAACAGCTGTGCTCCAATCAGCTGAAGTCCTGGGGAGAAAAGGAGTGGGTTTCAAATGCAAAGTCTTTTCTTCAGTGAGACAAGATAACAGACGGGTGATGAGGCAGGATTTACCGCGGCGACAGGAGGCTTTGATCACGGGGTACGGTTCATACAAGTTTTATTCATTTCTGGGGTTTCACGGAGAAAGAGCTGCAGAAAGCCGACAGCGTGACAGCTGCTGTTTCAGCTGTGAATGTCGGCAGTCTCCTCCGCACTACGTCTCTTTATTCAGCTCATTATCAGCCCTTCAGCTCTTCACAAAAACAGAGTGTGTGCAGGGCTGTGGCCTTTCAGAAACTCCAGAAAGAAATATAATGAAGTAGTCAAGCGCATTCGTTTATAAAAAAAACCCTGGTCAAATATTGTGTACAGACCTTACCCAGAATCCTTTGGCGCAAGATACAGTCACACCCTGGAAAGAGCAGCAGTGTGTTTACTGGTTTAACACGTGAACAACAGCAGCTCTACGTCGTGATTTTTATGATCGCGTCGCTGTCCAATTAAAAACGTATCTCACAAAATAGCAACTTTACAGGACAAGGAAAAAAAACCTTCTTAACTTTATGTGGAAATGGAATGTAAAGACTTTTATCTTTTCATTTTGAAGCATTTCTATTGGTCCGTTCATTGTTAAAATTTCACAGTGTGACGGACAGCTGAGAAAAATTGAGATACGTGTTTTAATTGGAGAGTGATGATATTCATCATGCCCTGTGAAGGACTGGCGCCCCCTCCAGGGTGTATTCCCACCTTGCGCCCAATGATTCCAGGAAGGCTCTGGACCCACCGCGACCCTGAGCTGGATAAGGGTTACAGACAGTGAATGAATGAATGAATAAACATATCAGCACTGTCTAAAAATAAATAAATAAAGATTCCAGAGCCTTTTACCTGCTGTAAATCGAGCAGTGAAAGTAAACCCGGGTTGTTTTAATTCAACGTGAACTGATACGTTGGTGAATATTGTTAGATTCTGTGGTAAAACAGATTTTTGGTGAGGTTTTCTGAGGAAGGAGGAGTGGAAGGAGACATTTAGTGATGATGCAATGTAAGGCACAACTCAGAGTCGCTCAAGCACCTGGCTACACTCAAATCCACAATCAAAACGTGCTTCCTACTCACTCATTTACTACCACTAAACCATTTAGAAGTTCTTTTTACCCTCCCCCAAAAGTTACATAGTGCTGTTTCTGCAGTGCTGAGCCTGGAGAAGCAATGCCAGAGGATCTACTCTCACTTTTACAGGTCAATAAATCACCACAATGATTTTGAAGCTGTTATTTTCAAGTAAAAATACAACCTAGTGCTCCTTTAAACATGTTCTTTCTCCTGCAATGAGACTTTGCTGGAGATATAAGGGTGCGGTTTTGAGTCTAAGAGAGTGTGCTCTTACTGAGCAGCTGGCTGTTCCCTGCGGGGCATGTGCGGAGGGATGTTTTCCTTCAGGTGACGAGCATCTTCGACATCTTCCTGGAAGAACTCTTCTAGTTCCTGCAGCGCAGAGAGAGCTTCCCGTTACTAAAGACATCACACAAGTACAGGTGTGGAACTGTATAGGACGGACACTTTACACACAGCTTTACAGTCAATCACAGCAGTTACACCCACAGGACCCCACTCCAGCAGCACTGCTGTGTCTGATCCACTCGTATCAATGCAACACACACTAACACACCACGTCGGAGGCAGTACTGAACCTTTAAATGCTTCAGCAGGTTTCTTTGCTCATCAACGTATCTCTCAAACCGATCCAGAAGCCCGTTGATGGCACTGACATCCTGCTCAAGTTTGACGAGAAAGGCCTGCTTGTCTGGGTCTTTTGCTGACAAACGAGGTAAAAGGCCAAGTTAAATAAATTAAATCAATGAAACAGAATAAAAGTTCACAAACACATGGTACATTTTTAAATCAGACCACATCACAAAATGGATGTGAAAAATCATACCCACTGCTCTCAGGTCTAAAAGCCTCTTGACGAGAGAAATCTTCTCATCGATGTGCTTCGTCACTTCTTCTAGTTCACAGTGACTCATATCTCTGAAAAGACAGCAGTGCTTTAGACACGGTCGAAGGTAAATACACAACAAGAGAATGTTTAGATAAATGTTGAAACTCTTATCCATGCTCCTGTGCTGATCGTGATTTACACACAGACAGAGGGATGTTCTCAGATCTGTCTCATTTTCAGAGTCCCGCTCTGGGTGATTGTCGGTGAGAAGTTTGGTGTGTTCTCCCAGTGTCCGTGTGGGTTTCCTCCGTAGGTGTGAGTGTGTGAGTGTGTGCCGCCCTGTGAAGGACTGGTGCCCCCTCCAGGGTGTGTTCCTGCTTTGCGCCCAATGATTCCAGGTAGTCTCCGGACCCACCGCGACCCTGAACGACCCTGACTGAAAGGTACGTTTGACACAAATCAAATTCCATAATTTCTGCCGTTATAATTCAGTTTTCTTTGAGTCCTCTTTCAATGTGAAAGCACACGCAATCATGAGATATAGCAGCACAACACATGGTACAAATTGTTCACATTACACATTTTGTGCAATTACATAGACCCACCAGAGAGGTCGCCAAACTTGCCAATTTTTAAATTAGTATAATCACAATTTCATGAAATTACTATTTAAACAAAATATACCTGAATGAAAGTGACCCCATGCAAATGTATTCATAGAGACTTGTGATCTGTAGATGAGTAATGCCCTACCCACGTAAAAGTCTTCAGTTTGTTACTTTATAACACAAATTTAAAACAGAAGCCAAGGCTGAGCCTCCTCAAACGATCAGAGCCCGAACCAACTAACCACCGACTACTCCACTTTCTCTGAGGGACGACAACATTCAGCCCTTGTGTAAGAGCACAGAGAGGAAGAGTTCAAAGCTGGTTCTGAGTTGTTATGAGGATGATGTATTATTTATGAGCGTGTGTGCTTAGGGGACAAGTGCTGGAACAGGATGAAAAAATGTCTTAATAAAACATCACTGACCAAGCATCACAGTCACAGAGCCCTGATCCACTGCCCAACACTAACCTGACCATCCAAAACACAAACACAGACATGTTCAGAGTATGGACTCCCTTTGTTCTTTTGTATACAGCGATAGGCCCATGCTCTCTCATGCTGACCCTGTCTAAAGGAAAATCCCAGCAGTGATTAACTCTTCTGAGGAAGCTCAGGAGTTTTGAAGTGGAGATGGGTATAATCTCTGGGTGTAATACAGCCTCATCGCTGTTAAAGGCAGGATTAGGTTAGAACTAGTTATTATTAATCAGGCAAGTCAAATATCTGGGCAAGGGCATACTCTACTATGGGAGCTGTACAGATAGACAGTCAAGAGAAAAGCTAGTACACAATACAGGGTCCTACAGACTCAGTTTATTGCTCTTTTCAGTTCTTTCAATCAGGCCCTCGCTATAAAATTCCATCGCTACATCAAATGTCTTAATCATTTCTGAATTATGACTGGTTTTAATTGTTTTTATTATATTACTATTAGTGAGTATTGCATATGCTGTAGATCAGACACAGCAGTGCTGCTGGAGTTTTTAAACCCCTCAGTGTCTGGACTGAGAACAGTCCACCGACCAAAAACATCCAGCCGACAGCGTCCTGTGTCACTGATGAAGGACTAGAGGACGAGCGACACACACTGTGCAGCGACAGATGAGCTACTGTCTCTGACTCTACATCTACAAGGTGGAGTGTCTACAGGTTTAAAAACTCCAGCAGCCACTGCTGTTTCTGATCCACTCGCACCAGCAGTGCACTGCAGCGCTGAGAATGGTCAACCATCACATCATACCTAATCTTTGGGGGTTCTGAGCATTGAAATACATGGAAAAAGGGGCTAACAATGTATGCAGAGCATCAGATGGACTGTAATTAGACTGTACTTGTAATTAGACAAGTACAAAGCGCTCCTGTGTGATCAGTGAGCTGAGAGAATATACAACTTTCTGACGTTAATGACATTACTCATTGAACTGTTTTGTTTTAATGTTTGAAAAACCCTTAAATATGTACCTTAAAAAACTGGATATACGTTTGAACTAACTTTACGGTCCACCTTAAATGCTCTAGCGGGTACATACAACTACAGTTCCATTAAAGGTGGAACGGAAATTTCAAATAAATAACCGCGTTTCAGCTTCAAAAAAGCCAGTGAATAAAGAGTTACTGCAGATGTTTTGGTGATTAAATATCACTTACGCGTCTCACGGCCGCCAGCAGACACGAACTGCGTTAAATATTCAGCAGAAAGCACTTATTTCATATATATTTTTGTTTCTGTAAACAGACTCCGGATGCGCCGCGCCGCTGTTTGAATGACTGGCGGCTTGTGATTGGCTGGGCATAGCTACGTCACTCTGACGCACTGACTCTGACCATTGACTGAACTGTGAAAAATGCCTGTGGCCTCATCTCAAAATAAATGAAAGCTTGTGAACAGCTTAATAATGCGTGGGAACGACATATTTAATGCGTGGAAATTACATTCATTTTAAAGTATATCATTAGCTGGGTTGTGTAAAAAATACACACCCACCTGTGGAAAATTTCACTCATTCTCACACACTCTCTCTCTCACACACACACACACACACACACTTAAACAAATCTAAAAATATTTTCCTATATATTGATTCCTTTCAATGTAATTTGATCAAGAGTGTCCTCCCTCTCTCTTGCAGCAGAATATTGGATGTTTTTAAATGTTTTATTTAAATGTGGCAAATTGTGCCCACAACACAAAAAAAAACAATACAAGATTTATGGCAACAGTAACAGTACTTTCAGCACAGTCAAAATATAAACAAATATCAGTCTCTAGATTCAACATAATGCTCCAGAGAATAAAGAACAGAAACAGGTAGATTCCAGCGTATAATCATTGCACTGTTTAAAAATCACGTTTGTCGGAGTCCATTGTGCTACAGTACTTTAGTCAAATAAGTAACTCTCAGGAACAAAATAAAACGTTGGTCCCAGGGCTGTTCGTCTTGTCAGAGCCCCAGAGAGGCCTTCAGCAGGGAGGCCATATCGTCAGGAATAGTGTCTTCATCTCCTAAAGCAGCAGAGTAATAACCAGCAGTGAGTTTCGTATATTACACGTCAGATAGGTTTATCAACTTTCTGTAAATTAAAGCAGAAACAAAATGTAATTGAGAGTAAACATTTATTGTAAACAAAGGTGCAGCTTAAAGTTTTTATATCGAAATTGCAATTTTCATACTTTAAGAGCTGCAATATTTATTGTAGCCTGCGTTGTCAAGAACAATGTTTTAAAAAGTTTTAAAGTTATTTAGCTTGTGTTGGGCCAGGAAAAGGCAGCCGACATCACAACAGCCACAACTGGATCGCTGTCTGGGGCTCGACATCCAGCGCTCAGAATCACAGCCAGGTCCTACTTGGTTTTCTTTGTTATAAACACTGGGCTGTGCCTTAATTTACAGAGAATCATTTCAGTTTGAATCGCAAGTATGACACGCCCCGAAACATCGCGCATTTACCTTTTCTCTAAATCGTTCAGCCCCAGTTGTCTCATAGTTTCATCTCATAGGGCATTTCCATTTTCAATTTCATTGTTTCCTAGTTTCCACAGAGATGATACCAACAGTGTGTGCACATAATACAAACAAAAACATGTGGATTGAATCGAGAAGCAGGAATATTTTAAAAATGCCATCACCCCTAGTTTGGGGATAACTCTGACAACAACATGACACACCTGATCAGACGTGCATTATCGGGCATTTTGTGGAACAGGTTAGTGCCAACTCCTGCTATGGCATCTGAATGCGTGTGTGTGTGTGTGTGTGTATGCGTATGTCTGAAATGAGCTCACCCTCCTCGGCTGCAGTCATGTCCTGCTCCAGTTTGAGTTTCCTCTGACCAATCCGGAGCATGGCGTCCTCTATGGAGTCCTTGCTTATCAGCTTTATCACTTTAACAGTTCTGCGGCAGGACACAAGCACGTACCGACACAGAGGACAGAGAGAGAAAATACGATCTATATCACAGATTATGTGGTTTTAAAAAGGTCACCATGAGGAAACGTTAAAGGCACTCTCTGGCTGAAATGAAAAATGTGAGTACTGATATATTTGTTTTTAATATTCCAGTTCGTATCCCACAGATCTGCAGTAGTCTGTTGAGCAAGGTATTATTAATTTACAGCCATAAAAATGACCTGAACCACTTTCTGAGGGTGTCTCCTGAAGGTGAAAGGAACATTTTAAAAATCTACAACAGCTCAGAGATTAATTTATGTCAGAAAGCAGAAATTTCTTGTGCTTTGTTTGGATTTATTGTAAGCTTTAGCCCACAGTTTAAAAGCTGGGCTAATAATAATCAGGATTTGTAGATATCAGTGAGATTGCTAAAAGCTGTATGACATGTTTTTGTATTGAATTCTGGGCACTGTAGACCAAACAGATAACTCTCATCTTACACCACCACGTCATTCAATGTCAGACACGTATGTGAATATTCCTGTAACCGTCCAATAGGGTGTTTCCTGTCTGACCTGGTTTGTCCGACGCGGTGGCAGCGGTCCTCCGCCTGTTTGTCGTTGTAAGGATTGCAGTCTATATCATGAAGGATGACCACATTAGCAGAGGTCAGGTTGATGCCCAGCCCTCCGGCTCTGGTGGACAGCAGGAACACGAAGATGTCCTGATCCGTGTTGAACTGATCAATCAGCCCGAGCCTGTGGAGAAAGAACGTCCAGGGACAGAATGTGGTGATTAATGAACAGGCCTAGGATGTTTGATCTTTGTGGTGTTTTGATAAAAGCATGTCACAGCTCAGGTGTTTAACAGACAACCCACCTGTCACCCATGGGAGTGGAGCCATCCAGCCGAACGTATCTGTGTTTTCTGTGTCTGAGCAGCACCTCCAGGATGTCCAGCATCATGGTGAACTGGCTGAAGAGGACCACTCGGTCGCCCTGAGGGAGAAACAAAGACTTCAGCCCCTAGACTTCAAGCTGATCATTTAAAAAGGAAGAGTATCTGTGTGAAAGCGAGCAGGATGTTAATTGCTTTAGTGCAAAACTGAAACAGTTCTGTGACAATGTCGTTTAACCGCTGGGTTTTGAGTAGGAATCTAGAGAAGAGGTGTTCAAACGTTTTCCTCCCATTTCCATTTTCTTCAGAAACTACCTAAAGACACTTTTAGTGCCGTCGATTTGTAAACGACCACAGCTTTGGTATTAAACAACAAGGTCAAAACGTCCATGTGCTGTTGTGTAAGCAACACACGGTAAGATCCTGGGCACAGTGTAATTCACGTTTACTCCTGAAATCTAGGTCCCACCTCCAGACGTTACATAGTGCAGTGTCTGCAGTGCTGAGCCCAGAATAGCAAAATACAGAGGCTCTGTTGTCCCTATTACAGGTCTGTGGAGTATCACGATGATTTTGATTCTCTAATTTTAAGGTAAAAATACCACCTAGTTTTCCTTGTATTATTCATTCATTCATTCATTATCTGTGACCCTTATCCAGTTCAGGGTCGCGGTGGGTCCAGAGCCTACCTGGAATCATTGGGCGCAAGGCGGGAATACACCCTGGAGGGGGCGCCAGTCCTTCACAGGGCAACACACACACTCACACATTCACTCACACCTACGGACACTTTTTGAGTCGCCAATCCACCTACCAACGTGTGTTTTTGGACTTCTCTTGTTTTGTTCTTATGAACAGATCACTCGTTCCTGCGCTCTGGGGCTTTCTCTCTTCATCCAGGGGTCCATCAGGCCACAAAGCTCCTGACTATTGAACACCTCTTTTCTACAGAGAGATGACTCAAATTTCCACTTTCTAAAACCAACGCACACAGATCGCCGCCATCAAAATGCCTATGCAGTGGATTGAGGCTTGTGTTTCCACGGTGACAGCAGCATTCCTGCCCCTGTCTGTGTTGATAGTATTAGCCACTAGTTTGCATACATGTTATAGTTCTATTAGTGTGTTGTTGTTTAATTTCGTGATGGTCGTACACGTCTGAGCACCTTAGTGTCCAGGCAGATCATGAAAACTATGATAAAAGGTTGATAATATCCGGTGTGCCGTTAAGGACAAAGGTGGTACGGCACTGTTCACGCCTCACCTTCTCTTTGAGGTCAGTGAGGAGCTGTGTGAGGAGGCGAAGCTTCCCTGAGTCCTGCAGCAGCTCTATGTCCAGCTGATGCTCCTGCAGCACTGTGTACTGCTGACACAGCCGATGCAGCTCAAAATCGGACATTACCGCCATGTCCTCCTGTATCAGAGCCGGGTCAGACTCACGGTGACTGGGCTCCTGCAGGACAGCAAAACTTACACGTAACTCTCCACTCAATGGGACAGAGCAGGCAGGCTATTGTATATACACACACCTGTCCTTATCATTCAGCGTTAAATCATGTGTCTGTCTGAGAAATTGTCATTTTAAAACAATGTGAGTGTGTCCACCTTCAGCATGAGCTGGCTCATAGCAGACAGGCGTTTGCTGGTGTAATACTGACGGTGCAGGAGCGGGTGATTGGCCATTTTCCTCAGCTGCATCATCACATTGGTCAACTCCCGCTCTGGACAAAGACATAAAGAGACTTCACGTTATTCTCATGGTTCTTGTGTTCCGGTTCAGGCAGAGCAGTGAAAACACAAACACACAGGGGGCCAGCGGAACTGGGGCTGGGACCCCGACTTATTCCAAGAGTCTAACCACTCCGTTTAACAAATACGCTTCAGAAGGACCTGTTCATTCTTGCTGTGACAATTTAGTCCTTATCTGCTTCTCAGTTATCAGCAAATTCTTGTTTGAAGGGAAGTATCAGTTAACATCATCATCATCATCAACTTCCTCACGTACTCTCCTCATTCTTGGCTTGCTTCAGTCTGTTGAAAAGATCGTCGTAGAGCTTCTGCTGTTTCTCGCTCATGGGGCAGAACTCGACCTGTTCTTCTTTCTCAGGAAGCTGCTTCAGGACCTGACACACAATTAAATAATGAAGTATATTATAATAAAAAGAGTGGATGTACAAAAAATAAACTAAAATATAAACTATAATTTTAATTACAGCAAGTGAAAACATTCAGGGAAACATTAAAACAACAGAATGGTAATCAGTTCCAAAACACAATCATGGAGGGATTCAATCTTCTCCTCACCATTCCCTTATTTCCTTTCTGTATCACAGTCTTTATAATTCATTCATTCATTCATTCATTCACTCACTCAGTCTGTAACCGCTTATCCAGCCCAGGGTCGCTGTGATTCGAAGCCTACACAGAATCAACGGTCACACGACGGCAACGCCCCCTGGACAGGGCATCCATCCATCCCTCACTCCCCTGTGAAATGTTTACACACCGCCAATCCAGCTAACAATATGTGTTTTTAACCAAAGGTAAGTGTTGCGCGTTTCTCCTTCCACCATCAACCAGAAATTACACTACCCCCATACGACTATTACCCTAATCCCATATGGGACTCCTACACACACACACACACACACACACACACACACACACACACACACACACACACACACTCACACACACACACTCACACTCACACTCACACTCACACTCACACTCACACTCACACTCACACACACACTCACACACACACTCACACACACTCACTCACACACACTCACACATTCTTAAACCAGCTGCATTATGTATGCGTGTGTGCAGTACCTCGCTCTTGATGCGGCGCAGGATGAAGGGTTTCATGATGAGTTTAGCGTGAGCGATACGGTCCCTCTCAAAACTGCTCTGCTCCTCTGAGGATTTCTGCAGTGCACACACACACACACACAATGTCATTTGACCAGGGTGTCCCCTGAGTCCCCTGTATCTTTTGAGTATTAGTAACATAACCACCTTAACCTTAGGAGCCAAGCAGAAATAAATCATGGAGCTAATTTATACGCATTCAGGACCAATGTGTTTTCAGCTGTAGGAAAGTTGGTCTAGTATTTGTGTGTATGTCAGGAACATTACACACACAAACACACACACACACACACACACACACACACACACACACACACACACACACACACACAGCCTGGAGAGATGAGGTCATGAGCATTCATTGTGAGTCCAGCAGTAGAAACCGTGACGCTGGTCATTGGTGTGGAGTGGTATTTTTCACTCTCAGTCCTGGGGTCAGACTTTTCCTGGACTAATACACTCAGCTGAACTTGTCCAATTTAATTAAGACCTTTGTGAGTTCACTCGGGTGAGGAGCGGGAAAAACACGGCACCGAACCCAGTTTTCTAAAAATATTGCATCAGCAAAACCATAAGAATAACTCAGTGCAGTTTTCTAGTGGTTTACATCTATGACCACAACCTCTCAGTACTATCTGGATTCCTTATGGAACGATTCAGTGCATGAAATGTTCAGTGTAATTATCTTATTTTTAATATTCCTTTAAAAACCAACCAAACAACTTCACGTCAGTGAATAATAGACAATAAAACAGTGAGTAGTTCTTTTCTCTATGGGACATATTGACTTTATTTTCCACAAGGGAACACAGTTCTGGTTCTTAAAGAAACCGTGACCTGCTTTGTTTAAAAAACCACAAGGATCAAGCCCCACAGCAGTGTTCTCCCCCTGTGTAAACAGCCCCTGTTCACAACGCCCGCTTTCAGCACCTGTTCCTTTAAATGATAATGAGCCGCTCGCTGTTCACCCCGACCCCGAGCGCACAGCAGTGAGGAGCGAGGAGCAGAAGCTCTGGTTTTTAGCCGTTTTCTCTTTGTTCTCTTTCTTCTCCGTTTTTACTCAGTGCTCTTATTTCTCCGCGCTCGTTGTGTCTGTTTCGCTGAGTTTAACCTCGTCTTTGTGCTCTCACATAAACGCAGATCCAGCACTGTGATTGGACAGACTCAGACGAGGGGGCGGGGCCATTCTAAAGTCTCTGCACTTGACGTCAGAAGCACAGCAGAATCAGAACGGTTCGTTTTATCTGCTGTCTGACATTTCAGACACAGAAACCGTCATACACAGAACTCTGGACATCTCTGGTCAAATACACACAGAGCTGGGGCTGTTATGTTGGTCCTAAGAAGTTGAAACAAACTTGAATGTGCGTGTGTTTTGTACCATGGAGAACATCTTGGCGATCTGCGAGGTGCTGCTGGAGAACATGTTGGGCATGATGAAGTTCAGCAGAGACATCAGCTCCAGAAGGTTGTTCTGCAGTGGTGTTCCAGTCAGCAGCAGACGATACGTGGCCTGTGGAGAACACAAATGAACACCCATTTTTTCTCTGATATAAATCACTGCCAAAGCCACACACTAGCTCCTGCTCCTCTAATCAAACAATGGGAGGATGAACACTATCACCAGAGGCGCCCATCCACAGACAGCGAAGCACCAGAACATCTCTGTTTCTACTTTACATTACAAAACTGACACCTAGTGGCCTGGATGTAACAGAGATCCTGTGGTAAATATGGCTGCCCCCATGTGTGGGACCCATGCTTTGGGGTATAAACTGGTTCATTCAAAGACTGTCAAACAATCTGATTCTTCATGGGAGTTTTCCCTTATATATATTGTAATCCTTCATCTATACTGTTTGATTTTTTGTGGTGGTAATAATGACAGACTACCCCTTTAACCGGGAATCATTCTTAAAGCAACATTAGGTAAGATTTGGCATTTACGTCCCTGAGCTCCCCCTACAGTTTCAGAGTGTAAATTATATTCACAGCACTCTCCTGAAATCAAGGGCAGTCATGGTTTCCTACCCTTCTCCAAAACTTTCATAGTGCAGTTTCTGCAGTGCTTTTAAGGTACATTTCTACCCAGTGTTGCTTTAAGTCAATTTTTTTTGGTCCAATTTACAAGCTTGACTCATTACAGCTGTGCCCTAACCTTGTCCAGGACGTCTGTTGTGTGCAGGTGTTGTCTAACCCTAATCTTGGAAAAACACACTCCTGGCGGTTTTATAAAAGGACCCTGGAAGTGTAACAGAGCTCCAGTCATTTATTCTTAATGACTTTGCTGCCAGACCTTGGCCAAAGGGCTGTTAAGGTATACTCATGTGGGACTGGGTGGACCCATGCAGAAACTGAGCTGTTTTTTCCCATTTGAAGGGGAGCTTTTATTAACAGGCTTTTCAAATGCCCTTGAAATGCCAGCACGTAGGAAGTAGCTCTGATTAGAGTTAAAGCAATAATTAAAAGAAGCTGGATGTTTGTCAATGTCTTTGTGGCCTCTGTCACAAAACTACAGCCTTCCCATTAACTGCTACAATGTTTTTGTGAAAGTGTTCTTTGTTTTCCCCTTTACATCCAATTTCTCACTCAGCCAAGGCCAGGTCTAGCGTCTTCAGTCTTGCACTGGAGCTACAAGGCTCACGTCTCTAGCACTGACCAAACGTTAAACAGAAGCTTATGGCCATTAATGAGCTCTGGGTTAAATTAATCCCCACAAATAAATGGTGTGAAAACTGGAGGAATCCCCCTCGTCCTAAACAGCACTTACATTGATGGCCATGAGGTGGCGATAGCGCAGTGAGCTCATGTTCTTCAACATGTGGCCCTCATCAAAAATGGCGTATTCCAGCTTGAGTTTACGGAAAAGGCTGCGGTCACTGGAATTCCCGATGGCTAAATTATACCTGAGAACATAAAAGGAGATGAGGTTATTAGCATAAACCCAGCTGATCTAGGGTCAGTTCTGGTTGGCGTCTGATGCTAATGAGTAACACCGGTATTTTCTGGGTGAGCTGGTCCAGTAATAGCCATCTTCCTCGCTGAAAAGGACCTGGTCTTAAGGAGCAGTGTGTGAGGCGCGTGAATGCTTCATTACCTTTAATAATAAATGACGTAGGGTCACTTTACCCAGACCTTTTCAGATTCAGCGAAACGCTTAGCATCGTTAGCAAGACTGTGGCTCTCTGTGTTATTACGAGGCGATTGTGGAGATACATATTTTCCCCGGCCCTGCTCAGGTTCACATGCAGGTGTTTTACGAGGGGCTCGGCTCTTTGTTCAAGGATTAACTGCTGCCAGAAGGTGTGCCATGTTGGAAGCGTGAAGTTGGTGGTGCATTACAATGAGACACAGCCTCTCTGACCTGTCCTCAGACACCAAGCACATGCAATTTATGCAATACTCTAATGCCATTTGTACACTGCATGTTCCCTACTCTATTCTACTATTGCTTTTCCATTGGGTAAAATCAGTCCTGGTACATGGAGCCGAGTTTTTTGTCCCTTGCAGAGCGCTGATTGTCCAGAGAGAGCTGTCACTCTACGCCACGCGACGCAGACCACCAGCACCAACTCTCCATCTGTAAAATCTCCAGCTGCAGCAGAGATCACGTTTGTTTTTATTCGACTCACGACGACGGCTTCTGACTCCTCCCTCATTGCTCACTAGCAGCTACACAGAGTCATGACGTCTCACTCATGACCTGTCCTAGTTAATCTCTATATAGAGTATGGACTTTATCACATAGGTTCATCCATTATTCATCCTCTGTTATCGTCGCATTGGGTCTGGAGCCAAATCATCACCGGCAGGAACACAAACTGCACAGGACGCCAGTCCATGACAGAGCATCACACACACTTTCTTTCTTTCTTCCTTTTTCTCTCTCACTCACTCACACCATGCTGCCTGTATGTGATTACTATAATTAAAAAATAATCAGAGTTGATTTCTCTTCCACTGACAGAATGGACACTACTGCTCTGCAGAAAGAGGCTACACAGACTTACGTTCTGTTGCTTTCATATTCTGAGTTCAGGGGAATCAAAGTGCTTGTGTTAATCTGACTCACGTTGAGACGATGATGTTGTAGTCCACTATGTCATTCAGTATATCATAGCGGATGCATCTACGCTCCTCGACTGAACCTACAGAGACACACATGGGTTAGAACACACTCACAACCCACTGAGATCACAGATTTACATTCTGTACAACACTCAGCAGCTGACCTACCGTAATAAACCAGCACCTTCAAACTAGGACACCACAGGTTCAGCTCTCGAACCCAATTATCTGTCGGGAGAAAGACAGTCAGACGTTTACCTCCATCCCCGAAGGCTTTCTGACCACAGGGATCTACAGGTCTAGAATGATGACGTTACAATATTCCAACGGATGTAAATCTACTTGGTTACAGCTCCCTGTCCCCAGTGTGTAATGAATACCTGTCTACAGATGTAGTGTAAATATATTCCCAAAACATACCACTTTCTGGTCTTTACCTAGAGCACACTGTAATGTGATAAAGGCACCTTAGATTATTATTATTTACAAGAATTTATATTCTCCATAAGCGTGGTGCTTGTATAAAAATATATTATTACAATAATTACAAAAATATAAATACAGTAAATGTTTTAACTTGAAAAACAAGTGTATTCTCCTTGATTCGATGGATTTTGTAAAACAACAGCACACTTGATTTAACATAAAGAAGTATTTATTAACCTCAGATACTGAAGCATCACAAGGAGAGATACGGAGAGGGTTAAACTAACACACACACACAATATCACACTTACTGTACTGTACTGTAATGACCAAATAACTCTTACTGCTCAGAGGGCTGTGTTAAATCTCATTTTCTCAGGTGTCTAACACGTCTGCACAGTACTTTACCATTCTTTAAAAAGTGGTGTTGAAGCTCCACGGCTAATATACGAAATGCACTTTGGAAAGAAGCACAGCCACGACATTAAAAATGCTTTCTACTAATGCTTCACTACCTTAGACTCTCATATATCTTTAGAAAAATCTACGCTAAACTATAGGAGACATTTATGAGGGATGTCCAGGTATCATGGTCTCTATCGTTGTCTCTAATCTGTGCGTGTGTGTGTGTGTGTGTGTGTGTGTGTGTGTACAGGCATAGATTTCAGACTCCATGTGCCAAAGGGTCTGTGTTGTTCTCACCCAGAGTGGAAGAAGGGACAGTGATGAGATGTGGGCCCCGGTTCCCCTCCTCATAAAGATGAGCCAGAAATGAAATGGCCTGGATGGTCTTCCCCAAGCCCTGCGATGAGCACACACTCTTTGTTAAAGACAGAAAAGTCAGAGCGAGAGACACACATTTCTCTGTGCTCTGCTCATGGTCTGTGAATATTTATGTTAAAAAAGGCATTTAATGAGCTGCGTTTTAACCCTCAACACAGTAAAATACATATCATTTTGTTTCTCTTGTCCACTCTGCAAAGGGTTATTGAACAGTTCATTAATTAATTAATTCATTCATTCATTCAGAACAGCTTCAGCCAGATCAGGGTTGTGTTGGGTCTGGAGCCTGCACAGAATCTATGAGCACAAGACAAGAACACACCCTGGACAGAGCATCACACTCACCCAGTCACCCACTCACACACACACACACACACACACACTTGAGGACACATTCACACACTCACCCAGTCACTCACTCATTCCTGTGGACAATTTGAGTGAGTGCGAATGTGCGACTTAATAAATGAGGAATAAATGTGTGTGTCTGTGTGTCTATGTGTGTTTGTGTGTGTGTGTCACTGTGTCCGTGAGTGAGTGTGAGTTACTCGCCAGTTCTATGATGTGTTTTACATTTAAAACCTATTATTATCATTATTATTATCACAAGCTCCTCTAACCATCTCGTCTGCGAGGATCCCACTGAGCTGGTTCCGGTGAAGCAGGACGAGCCAGTTGAGGCCAATCAGCTGATACGGTTTCAGCTGGAACCTGGACACAGCAGAGACTGGGGTTATCGTCGTGGTGGAACAGGACTGGGTTACAGTCGTTTTCAGAAGCCTGAGCTCCACTGTCGCAAAAACTAATTCTGTGTTTTGTTTTGTTTTTAAGTAAGAACATGTGCCGTGTGCTCTGCAGTGAACACACCGCTGTACGTTTTAAATCACAGTTACTGTTTATTTATTTACTGAATACACAGGCACTGACTCTGCACATATCTATCTAAACTATTCATTCTACTTTTAAACGTGGTTGTCCAGTGTGGGAGAGCCCCCTTTAAGAAGCATGATATCGGTTACTTCAACTACTACATTGCATTCACAAATATTACTGGCTACTTCAGAACTTGAAATAGAGAATAATTATGAACAGATGTCAGAAACAGACAAATACATTTCTGATCTGAGTGGAACCGGAGTAACTGACACTTATTTTAACCTAGAACATCAACAGAGCATGTCATTTGACCAGAAACAACACTCTTTAAAATACACCTTCGTGTCTACGGCCCTAAACTCTCCTCGGTCACTCCGTACGAAACGACAAGAAAGAAACGAAACGATGGAAAACTCACATGCTGTTGAGGATCTGAGGCTGGGTCATGGAGCCCTGGCCCTGCTGCACCACCTCAGTCATCTTCCTGGAGATTTCCTCACACTTTTCCATCAGGCCTTGCACCACCTGGCGCTCCCTCAGGACCTCACGGCAGCCCCCCAGCAGCTCAGTGGAGAGGCCATTCCCTCGGTGCAGAACCTCGTCCTGACGAAGAATAACACACAGTTACACAGGATTTCACTGAGAGAGAGAGAGAGAGAGAGAGAGAGAGAGAGAGAGAGAGAGAGAGAGAGTCAGAGGGAGTGAGAGTGAGACAAAATGAGAGAGAGACAGAGACAGTGAGAAAGAGAGAGAGACAGTCAGAGAGAGTGAGACAAAGTGAGAGAGAGTGACAGAGAGATAAAGAGAAAGAGAGAGACAGAGACAGAGTGAGAGAGCAAGAGAAAGAGAGAGACAGAGTAAGAGAGCAAGAGAAAGAGTGAGACAGAGAGAGAGAGAAAGAGAGATAGAGTGAGAGAAAGTGAGAGACAGAGAGAGAGAGACAGATAGACAGAGTGAGAGAGCAAGAGAAAGAGTGAGAGAGACAGAGACAGAAAGCGACAGAGAGAGAGAAAGAGTGAGAGAGCAAGAGAAAGAGTGAGACAGAGAGAGAGAGAAAGAGAGAGTGAGAGAGAGAAAGTGAGAGAGCAAGAGAAAGAGTGAGAGAGACAGAAACAGAAAGAGACAAAGACAGAAAGCGACAGAGAGAAAGAGTCAGACAGAGAGAGTCAGACAGACAGAGAGAGAGAGAGAGAGAGACAGACAGACAGAGAGAGACACACCCCTCACCAGATCACTCCATGTTTTAAAGGGTCTCAGTTCTGTGATCTTTTGGGCTTTCTTCAGCGAGCAGCCGGCGATGAGCGTTAACTCATCCACTGTTGCGTTCTGGAAAAAGTTCAGGATCTGAGCCTTAAGTTTGGGCAGGGTCTCGTCCGCCTGATCCGAGTCACTGTCCGAGCCCATGTTTATGGGAGAGGCCTCAAAGTCACTGGCGTTGTCCTCTGAGCTGGACTCCTGCCGTGAGGTCAGTGCTGCGGGACGTCTCCTCTTCCTCGTCTCTTTGGTTCCGTTCTGAGGTGTGGTTGGTTCGGGCTCGGACTCGGTTCTGACTTGAGGCAGTGGTTGTGAAGTGCTGGGGTTTGGAGTCACTTTCTTGGGCTCAGGACTTGGAGCTGGAGCCGGAGCCGAAGCCGAAGCCGAGTCTGATTCATCGCTACTCGACTCCACAGCTGTCACAGGAAACAAAACACCCATTCACCCTTTCAGCTCAAACAGGAACTGATTCCACTAAAGGATTTTGATTACAGTTCTTTTGGAAGCAGTTTGATGCAGCATTGGAGCAGCGTTATTCAGTTTCCTGAGTTTAGGAGAGAGTTCAGTGCATCATGAGAGATTAAATTCAGTAGGATCCATTAGGAAATAACTCAATGCTTGGTGAAATCTCGTTTGATTAAGTTTCATTAGAAAACAGTTGAGTGCACTGTGAAAGACTGGATTCAGGTTTGTTTTTTTTAGTCAACCCTCAGGGGTCGAGGAAAGTGCCCCGCATCAATATCAATGTTTATTGATTTTCTTTATTAATATCTCTGTGATAACACAGCACAGAAATACAGTTCCAACATTTCCTGACTCTACGGAGTCAGCACTTTCCCCTCCATCCCTTCACCACACCCTGCACCCCTCACATCCAGAGTTATGAGGCTATGAAAATGGGTTGCAACACAGAGGATACACATCAGATATCAGCCTCTCTCTGTGCGTCTGGTGGAGTCACGTGTCCAACTACATTCACTGTGCCACTCGTAGGTGACAGTGTGTTTTCACAGTGAGCTTTTCATCGCCTCAGAGACTGTTCTGAACACAGTGTGATGTGAAACAAATGGAGATTAAATGCTGTGAAAAAGGAACACTCCTGAACGTTTTCTCAGATTCCACAGGGTTAATGAATGTGATTCTTCTGGAAATAATTAAATCCGTTATCAACTATCCAGTGTGATCATAATTATGAAGTCTCAATGAAATATTATGGTACTCCTCTTTATATGTAAAACCACGTATAAATAAATATCGCTGTTGAACATAAACATTTCAAGTTTTTGGGAAGTTATACACTTTAAATTTAATTCTGGACAAAACATGGACGCAGATTTAATATTGATTCTTTAAATTAAAAAAAGAATAAAGTAGATTTTTTGTGAACCGTTTGTTATTACAGACGTTCAGCATCGTCCTTAAGGAGCGCAGCCAGTGTCGTTCTGCGCGTCTTCTGATTACCTGGCTCAGGTGAGGCATGCGCTGGACCCAGACCAATTTAAACTGGCTGTGTTCAACATCTCTGCCGTGGTACATTGCTCTATATTTTATTAAAGTCCTGCCAGGAAACGCTGAAACAGCAGCCGTGGAGCAGCTGGGCTCAAAAGCAGAGGGAGCACAGAAGACACAGCTCCTGCTGCTGTTTCTATTAACGTAATAAGTCTGTCTTATGACTGTTTCTGAAGTATATTTATCAGTTGAAGACACTTGTGACAGAAAATGATGTAAAATTCATTATTCTGTGTTACTCTTGGGATTTCTCTAATTATACGCCATGTGACTGTGCTGATAATTAGTGTTCGTCTTACACCCTTCCACATTTCCAGAGGGGAACGCCACTTTTTTAATAAACAGATGCTTAATTAAAGGGTTAAAAACAAACAAAAGGACAGAGAGAGGAGCATTGTGTTCGAGTGAAGCTCAGAAGTGTTAACAGTGTTGGTGAAGTTGCTTCTAAAAGCTCCTCACAGAAGGATATCGCTTTGAAACAGATGTGAATACACTGTCTGACGCCTGACACCATTTCACAGCAGGTTTCATAAGGTTTTTCCTTGAAACATATTTCGAAAAAGCCAACACGTGTCCGACAGAGTGAGACACTGCCTTTCTGTCACCAAGCCACAAAGACCTCACCGTGTTCAGAGAACATCTTCAGAGCCTCCCGAGCGTCCTCGATGATCCAGCTGTGTTCATGAAGAACATCCCTGAGCTCCTACGGGCAACACACAAACATCACACTTCAGATTTATCTGTTCTAATGAATAACGCCTGAGAACAAGGTCTTGGAACAGGGCACAGGGCAGAACAGCCAATCAGAACAGAGCTCATTTGCATACAGTTCTGGGAAAAGGAAGTTAACAGCACACAAATGTTTGAGGAAAGGAACGGAAAGTGTTATTCCACAATGTGAAACAGACATAATAAAAGCCAGCCATCGGCTGATACCAAATCAGACACAAACGTTTACGGCGGGCGCAGCCTTGTTTATAACCCGCATGTCGAGGGGTGTTTTGGCCGCTGGTGCACTGACTGACCTCCTTCACAAGATGTGGGAACTTGCGCTGTAGCCGCTGGACCATTCTCTCCTGCTCCCTCCAGCTGGGCTCGGGACCCTCATCCTCAGAATCGTCCGTCTGCACACAACACAGATGTGAGAACCACCAACACACACCAGTTCAGCTGAAGATACCAGTCATGGTCTTTAATGGTGTATCATCGTTACATCACTGGTTCCCAAACCTTTCTGCAGAGCCCCTCTTTTGTAGATGACGACATTTGATGACATCAAGCCCCCAGTCGTTCATTTTAAACACAGCAAGTTCTTTATAAACTAAACTAAAAACAGTGACAAACCACTTTTACAGTGGAATTATAATAAATGACACACATTATGTTTCTCATTCATCTATAGTAGCTCTGCTTTTATCATCCACAGTCTTTCTGATCCACTATTAGAGGTGTATGTGTAAATGTGTCTTCTACGGTTTCATTTAAAATCTTTTTAACGCTCCACATTTCCACACAAATCATGCTGACAGCTTGTAATCCACTACAGGAAGTTTAGGGCGTGATATAACTAATATTAATTTATTTTAAAACACTCCAAGGCCCTCTGTAAAACAAATGAGATTCACAGATTCATGCTGACAGTGCTACATTTCAAAAAGTGTAGCGGGAAATTCAGCATCTACGGTGTCAACTAAAGGGGCTTTTAATGTTCTAGGACTTTCATATCAAAGGGAATGAAGACAGAGAATATAGCTATTACTGTATCATTCAAAAGCACTCATTAATAATGTCTGTGTGATCCCCGCTGTCCTTTTGACAGACTGTAACACTTTCCAGGAAGTATAGGGGGCGATAAGTCTTCCGTTTTGTCATTTAACCATAAAAAGAGGTATCAGAATATAATTAATGCTTAGATTCGCTGACTCACAAACTAACAGCTGACAGATATTATAATCGACTGCTGTTTGTCGCCCCCAAACCAGAGAATACACCCATAAATTCCCCAAAAAAATCCCTTCCCCTTAGAGATCTGACTACGACAAGTAACAAATAGCCCGAGCAGGCAGTCGTACATCATCGCAGAGAAGAAGATTAACAGCAGCTGACGTCCCACGAGGGAAAGCAATAATGTTTGTGTCCTTGAGCTGTTTACTTAATTCACTTTTGCCATTTTCAGCTATGTACGCAGCCGTTGTATGATTATAGTACAGTACACAAGCTCAATCAATCTCAATCCTGGTCCTCTGAGAGCCACTCTTCACTCATTTTAACGTTTGTCCTGCTCCATCTCATCTCAACTCGGCTCATCAGGTAATTATCCACCTCTAGGTCCAAGAAAAAAACATGTCTACATCCAAATATATTATTACTGCAATATACAGCATTCTCCATATCACTGAATACTGATAGCATGCTTTTGTATGCTCATGTTTATAAATCAATAGGTTTGAATCGTGAGTCATTAAAAAATTGTAGCCTAATATTAAAAAGCTACTTGTTGTGGGAATTTTTAGCATAAGTAAGAAGTGCTGAGTTATGAGTCAAAGGAGTGTGTTTATTAAATCATTACCTGGGCATTAGGCCCAATGTTAAAACAATGGAACATGTCAGGAGTATGATAAATAATTAAAGAAAATTTAAGTTAAAATTTGGCCTTAAGGCAACAGATGAGGTAATAACAGTCAATGGTATTGGAAGTATATTAATTTGACATAAAGTGGCACGGTGGAGCAGCAGGTAGTGTCTCTGTCACAGCTCCAGGGTCCTGGAGGTTATGGGTTCGAGACCCGCTCCGGGTGACTGTCTGTGAGGAGTGTGGTGTGT
This sequence comes from Hoplias malabaricus, assembly GCF_029633855.1. Classification (NCBI taxonomy): domain Eukaryota; kingdom Metazoa; phylum Chordata; class Actinopteri; order Characiformes; family Erythrinidae; genus Hoplias; species Hoplias malabaricus. The sequence continues at coordinate 722,011 of NC_089817.1, forward strand.
TCTCTCTGTGTCTGTGTGGGTTTCCTCCGGGTGACTGTCTGTGAGGAGTTGGTGTGTTCTCTCTGTGTCTGCGTGGGTTTTCTCCGGGTGACTGTCTATGAGGAGTGTGGTGTGTTCTCTCTGTGTCTGCGTGGGTTTCCTCCGGGTGACTGTCTGTGAGGAGCGTGGCGTGTTCTCCCTGTGTCTGCGTGGGTTTCCTCCGGGTGACTGTCTGTGAGGAGTTGGTGTGTTCTCTCTGTGTCTGCGTGGGTTTTCTCCAGGTGACTGTCTATGAGGAGTGTGGTGTGTTCTCTCTGTGTCTGCGTGGGTTTCCTCCGGGTGACTGTCTGTGAGGAGCGTGGCGTGTTCTCCCTGTGTCTGCGTGGGTTTCCTCCGGGTGACTGTCTGTGAGGAGTTGGTGTGTTCTCTCTGTGTCTGCGTGGGTTTCCTCCGGGTGACTGTCTGTGAGGAGCGTGGCGTGTTCTCCCTGTGTCTGCATGGGTTTCCTCCGGGTGACTGTCTGTGAGGAGTTGGTGTGTTCTCCCTGTGTCTGCGTGGATTTCCTCCGGGTGACTGTCTGTGAGGAGTTGGTGTGTTCTCTCTGTGTCTGCGTGGGTTTCCTCCGGGTGACTGTCTGTGAGGAGTGTGGTGTGTTCTCCCTGTGTGTGTATGGATGGGAGACTCAAAATGTCTGTAGGTGTGAATATGTGTGTTGCCCTGTGAAGGACTAGCACCCCCTCCAGGGTGTGTTCCTGTCCTGCGCCCAATGATTCCAGGTAGGCACTGGACCTACCGTGACCCTGAACTGGATAAGGGTTACAGAAAACGAATGAATGAATGAATGAATGAAAGTGCCTAAAATGTTTTGATCATATTTTGACCACTGAAGATTCATTTCAATATCTTTAAAAATTCTGACGCCTGTTAAGTTATATTTCTGCATGAAATTGCCTCTAGTTTATTCACTGCTTCATGATTTGAGGATGTAATTTCAGGCAGAAAATGAAAAAAATACCTGGAGTGTTAAGAGGTTAAAAACCCACATGAAAAAGAATCGTGATAAAATTGAGATTGTGATAATGTATTTTTGCCATATCGCCCCCCCACCCCTAATTATTTTGTAAGCTCCTGCAGGGTATGAGCTGCAGAGTGTGAGCTTCATGGCACTGTTTATGTTTATTTTCAGATCTCACCTCAGATGATCTCCTCTTCTTGTTGCTGTGTAAAGGGGATGTCTCCGAGGGTCCATCAAACATCTCCTCCTGCCTCCGCTTACACACTCCATCTGAAACAAAGAAGAAGACTGTGAGGCCATGGTCCCCAGGGTCCTCCTCTTAGACCTAATCAGTCAGTCAGTCAATCTAACACTGCCACTGGGGATAGCTGGCAGTAAAGTTGAACTCCTCTCCAATCAGTGGCATTGATGGGGACTATCTTCCCATAGCACTCTCTCCTGTGGTTAAAAGGGACACCTTATTAAAAATGACTTGTTCTTTATCATTTACTGAGGGAGGGCTGATCAAATTTGTTCTCCTGTAAAACCCTGTAATGCCTCTCTCTACACTGATAAACCATTTTTGACTTTTGATGATGTCACCCTGCACCAGAAGGTGGGACACAATGACATTAACTGATAGGAGCGTGTTTCACAGTTCTCTATAAATGATGCATGAGTGAATGACAGTGAATCCTTACCTTCATTGTGGGATGTCTTCAGGGGCGACTGCTGTTCAGGTTTGGTTTCCTGAAAGATCAATAAAACATCTGCGTAGTTACGACAACGTTAACATCACTGAAATAGCTGTAGGAGGGTTAAAGCAGTGGCAGGGACATTTTCAGTCTGATTTTTTCAAAAATGTCTGGTTTCTATAAAATAACCTACTCCTGCTTTAAATCCAGAGCAAAGTCCTGTCTGAAAATTACTGTCTAAAAACACTGTTCCAAAGTGCAGCTCATAGTGGGTTTATATTGTTAGGATTTCCACTCCTTCCACTCCAACTTCACCTCTGATGTTTCCTCCACTTCCTCAGACAGCAGCAGCACTTCCTGAGCTGAAGACACATTCTCCTCTGCTTTCTCTGACCTGGATAAGAAAGCAAGAAAAATTCAGAATAAATTAAACTCAAGGCCATCTGCGAGTCCCTGGAACTGACGAATGGAGCACACCTGAGTGCACAAGCCACGAGAAATCCATCATCTTACCCTTCCACCATCAGAGATCTCCCTGAGATCTCAGTGTCTGAATCCGAGCTGAAGTCCAGTATTAGAAGTCCAGCCCTGGACGATTTAATGATGCTGCGCTTGGACGGAAGCTTGGCTTCTGGAGTCTCTGGCACTACGACGTCTACAGACAAACAAGGATTTAAAGTGGAAGGTAATGTTTTTATAATGCTCAAATACAAATGAATGTACATAACACAGTAAGGGTTAAAGCTGTGGATAGTTCTGAGAAGCTGGAAGAGTTAACAAAAGATTTATGAAAAACAATTCACCACTATTTTACATAATCACTGTTACACAGCGTTACTTAACACAGACACGTTCTTTAGCATTTACCGATGTAAAACTGAACAAATTTACTCCTGTAGTTTCTCATTAAAATGTAATACCTTTATCTCCACCTCTAAGGGTAGAGATATACTTGCACAAGCATCATGGCTGCTTTGCGTATCCTGCATCCGTTAGGTGAGTCAGTTATGCGCATCATTAGAAAATAAACGCTACACATACAGAAGGTGCAGTACATGTGTAAACGACAGGGGGCAGTGCAGTAAGAACAGCGACATCACAATGGCAGAAAAGACGCAATCACCCGTTTCTGTCTGGTGACTGAGGGTGTCTGTCTGGTCTGCCCTCTAGAGGAAGCCGCCAGTTACAAGCGAAATACATAGGCAAGTACGTGAAGTTACGTTCTCAATGCAGACGGCTGTCTCCATGAGCACATGGCCAAACAGTTAGTACATCTCTACCCTACCAGCAGGGCACCCCACCGTCCATCAGCAGGGTACCCCACCGTCCACCAGCAGGGTACCCCACCGTCTACCCCACCGTGTACAAGCAGGATACCCCACCGTCTACCAGCAGGATACCCCACCGTCTACCAGCAGGGTACCCCACCGTCTACCAGCAGGGTACCCCACCGTCTACCCCACCGTGTACCAGCAGGATACCCCACCGTCTACCAGCAGGATACCCCACCGTCTACCCCACCGTCTACCAGAAGGATACCCCACCGTCTACCCCACCGTGTACCTGCAGGTGGTGCACACAACATTAACTGATAGGAGCGTGTTTCACAGTTCTGTATAAATGATGCACGAGTGAATGACAGTGAATCCTTACCTTCATTGTGGGATGTCTTCAGGGGCGACTGCTGTTCAGGTTTGGTTTCCTGAAAGATCAATAAAACATTTGCGTAGTTACGACAAGGTTAACATCACTGAGATAACACTACAACTACTGAGTTGTTTCAATAGTTACAGGGGACATATTCTGAAAAAAATCACTTGTTTAGGGCATATGCATATTAATGTTTATATTTGGAGCCCACCTACTGTGAAACACAATGTAAAATAAGACCACCCAGTCTACTTCCTGTGCAATCCAGGAGAGTCTCGCGCCTCACACTGCAGCTCCGAGTCCGATTGGAAAAATGATGAAAGGCATGAACAGCCAAAAAGAAGCGTGTCCAAGTGCTAGCAAATTTACAGTGGTTTACTTGGTGGGCATTGCTCCAGTCCCACCCATGGCTACGGCCCTTGGGAGAACGCTGCTGTGGTGTTTGATCCTTGTGGTATTTTAACCAAAGCAGGTCTCGGACATTTTATTAAAACTCAGAACTGTGTTCACTTGAGGAAAAGAGGTAGAATACGTCTCTAATACTTTTAGCCTGTGCTTATTTTGTCATTCAGCTATAACAGGTTTCACTGCTCCCTTTAGGAATCAAATCGATCACAATGAGGTACACAATATAAATAGACTGTGTGATTAACGATTTTATCATTTGATTGGTTACTGATGTAATTCGTGTAGGAATAATGAATATTAATCTGATAAATCCTGTCTGAAAACTAGTGTCTGAAAATGCTGTACAAATATGAAGCTCATATTGGATCTTATTTCGTTGGATTTCTCCAAACTTCACCTCTGATGTTTCCTCCACTTCCTCCGACAGCAGCACTTCCTGAGCTGAAGACACATTCTCCTCTGCTTTCTCTGACCTGGATAAGAAAGCAAGAAAAATTCAGAATAAATTAAACTCAAGGCCAGTCCCTGGAACTGACGAATGGAGCACACCTGAGTGCACAAGCCACGAGAAATCCATCATCTTACCCTTTCACCATCAGAGATCTCCCTGAGATCTCAGCGTCCGAATCCGAGCAGGAGTCCAGTATTATAGCGCTGGACCCTTTAAAGATGCTGGGCCCGGACGGAAGCTTGGCTTCTGGAGTCTCTGGCACTACGACGTCTACAGACAAACAAGGTTTTAATGTGGAACTTTTTATTTAAGATGCAGATTTGATAGCGTCTGCTCAAATAAATAAACATAACACATTAGGGGTTAATACTGGGGCTGACGGCTGAGAACGCTAAACTGACCAATAGGATCAATGATTATTTTTTGAATAATGTACTGAAATATTCAACACCAAATACACTTTTCTAATAGTAAATACTGTCTACATGCTCTGGGTCGAGGCAAGAATGAAGCCAGCCATGAAAAATATCCTTGCCGCAGGACACATGATCTCTGACAACTGCAGGACAAGGAAAGAGCATGGAACCAGTGACCATTGGTGGAGTATAGAGTTTAGACCTATTTCACTGTTTTATTTACGTTTGTAAAAACAAATCCGCATATAACTGACTGTCCTTCAATATGTTAATATTCTTGTGCGTCCCTAGAAAGAAACCTGGGTCTCTATGTTTCTCTAAAAAAAACCTTTTAATTAAGTTATTTGCATCTGATTAAGTGGCCCTTTTAATCTGTTTTGTGTGGCCTGATGGATACATCAACTGACCAATAAAATCAACTGATATTTCCAACCTAATATATTTTTAGTAGCTAACGATATTGTGAATACAGTGCTGATGATTTGTGATTTACACCACTTCATATCTGACCATGACACAGAATGACCTCATACCTGTGCAGGGGACTCACTCTACGACTGTTTTAAATGCAGTTAAGCATTTTTACTATCATTCATATTTCACCAGGTGTGTGTTGGTGTAAATGAGATGGCAACGTAGAAGTGGCTTCGTACGTATTGGCTTCGTGCATCAGTAAAACAAAGGAGTGTAAATGGACTAAATTCTGTAACTTTATAAACATAATCTGGGGAATTAAAAACTAAAATAAACAGAGTTTTTCTGCCTACCGCTGGGTGGAATGGGTTCATCTTTGTTCCTCATTGTTCAAGTTGCAGACACTCAATGGAAATCTGACCAAATAAAGTGTCCAAAAGGCAACCGGTCAGTAAATTCACAGAAGCCGTATAAGTGACATTTAATCCGTGGCATGTAAAGATAAAACTGTCCCCTGTGCGCTGAACACAAACGGTTAGCTAACAAAGAATGGCATACTTCACGTTATATATCTGGCAACCCGGCAAGCTCGTTTTTCTCCTTATTTTTGGTAAATAACTGGTTATAAGTGGTCCCTTTTGCCTCGTCGCCTCCCTTGGATGATTCTAAAATGACCCTGCATTCTCTTGCCGTGTGTCAATTAGAAATATTTTGAATAAAATCATGTAAATTTGATTGAAAGAAACCCTCGCTGCTTGTAGCATTTTTTTCCTGAACCCGTATTCCGGCAAGTGCCGCCATTCTGCTCTGTGATTGGGTACTAGTTCATACTCGCAACAAAGTAACCAATTGCTGCGCAATAACTGGGATATAGGAGCCAATCAAAAGAGAGTAGGGCGGGACATATCTAAAAACGGGTGAGATAAAAAATAAAGCGCAAACCACATTGTTTATAACTACGGAGGCCCCATTGAAAATCGTTTTTTTCACCAACGCGTTTTCAATGTCTTTAAGACAGTCAAAGCTATCTCAAAAACTTCAAAACGAACTCGTGGAACTGATATAAATGTTGTTTTACACAATCATTTCACTCCATTTTTTTGGTTCAATATCCAAATCTAAATGTGTGGTTTACATTTATTCTGATGATTGTGCAAGGTACTCAAAAAGGTTTCCAAGTGCCTTTTCTACTTTTAGGTTTGTGTAATCCTCAGAGAATATCATTACTGATAGGATAGGACTGTGTAGCAGTGGAACCGGGTTCTCTGGGCTTACTGTTGCTCTGTTTCGGCTAAAGTGGTGTTTGTGGTAGAGTATGAAGGAAGTTTAAAGTAGTGAACCACAAACAACTAAAAAAAAACCTCAAAAAAAAAAAAAAAAAAAAAGAAAGTCAGCTCTTGCTGTTGGTAAATGACCAGTTACAGTGAATATTTATCAAGTCTCTTATCAAAACATGAGGCTTCAGTAGTGTTCAGCTACATAACAACAGCATGAACGGGCAAAAATATAAGAACATTCACTTTTACATTTTTTTTTTTGTTTATATTTTTGTATTCAAACAATGGTTATAATATAATTTCTCAGTCCAAACAGAATACTTGAGATTTCATAAAACCAACACATGATTTTTTGGTCTAAATTAGAATAAGTGCAATATTTCTTAATGGTTCACGTATACAGAATTTTAAACATAGTCTTAAATGAATGATTAAACATATTGAATATGATGGGTTTAATTTTTCTAGCTGAGAAAGCATATAGGTGGGTTTCAACACTACAATAGATTTAATAATATTAATACTAATAATAATAATAATAATAATCCATCCATCCATTATCTGTAACCGCTTATCCAATTTAGGGTCGCGGGGGGTCCAGAGCCTACCTGGAATACCTTCACAGGGCAACACACAGACACACACACATTCACACCTATGGACACTTTCGAGTCGCCAATCCACCTGCAACGTGTGGTTTTTTTTTTGGACTGTGGGAGGAAACCGGAGCACCCGGAGGAAACCCACGCGGACACGGGGAGAACACACCAACTCCTCACAGACAGTCACCCGGAGCGGGAATCGAACCCACAACCTCCAGGTCCCTGGAGCTGTGTGACTGCGACACTACCTGCTGCGCCACCGTGCCGCCCTATAATAATAATAATAATAATAATAATAATAATAATAATAATAATAATAATAATAATAATAATAATAATAATAATAATAATAATAATAATAATAGAAATACATAATGTGCTCTTGCAAACTTATCTGGCACATTTTTGTCATCATTCATCCATCCATTCATCAGATTTATCCAGTTTAGTGTCGCGGTGGGTCCGGAGCCTACCCAGAGTCCCACCAAGTACCGGACACCAGTCTGTCACAGGACACCACACACTCATACATTCGCTCACACTTAGGACACAGCTAATTTACCTACACACATGTGATTTTGGATGGTGAGAGGAAACTAGAACACCCAGAGGAAACCCACACAAACACAGAGAGAACACACCAAACTCCTACACAGAGGCTGACACGAGGTTGGGTTTGAACTCACGACCCCAGGCCTCTGGAGCCGAATGACAGTGACACTTTCTGTTACGTCCTTCTCTCCCAGGTTGGGGGGATGGCTCTCTGCCCATCTCTTATCACACACAGTGCTGGCCAGTACAGGAATCTGTCAGCTGATGTGATGGATCTGGGCAGTCAGAGCACTCCTCAGGTGGGTGGGTCTGTCCAAAGACTGTATTAACGACTGAGAAAAGTGGCGTCACTTGACATGTTTCAGAGGAACGAACCTGTGCTTGTGTCCACCCCTCACAGGTTGATTGAAGTAAGTCAGCTAAAAGCTAACGGGGTGGTATCAGAGATGATTAAATATCAGGGGGTAACTTTATTGTGAAGTGCAGTAGTTAACCCTGAACCTAACCTCCATCCATTGTCTGAAACTAATCCTAATCCTAAACCCGCTCCCCGCCTTCTCTGTATGAAGTGTAAGTCACGTGTTACTGGGTTTATATCATTGTGAACGTCTCTGTTTGATGCAGCATTGCCCACAGGGTTCAATAACACAGCGGCAGATTGATTTAGCATTAGCAGCGCTGGATTACTCCAGCTACAAGCCAAACTAACAGAGCGTTAAATTAGCTTCACGTTCATATGGATGTGTTTCTGTTCATTTTTAAAAACAAATCGATCTCTTTTATCACTCCAGCTGTTTTGTTTCATACGAGAATGACAGTGATTTTGTCAGTAACCATGCATTTTGTGGACAGTACATGAAATATTTTTTTTTTTTGCAAATTATCCCTTTTACTTGATTTGTCAAGTTCACACTCATAAATACATTAAGGAAGAAACCTACTTCACCCTGTATTATATACTACAGCACACTCTGAATAATAAAAATATATTATACCTTTATTAATATACATTTACACTCTATACTGTGTTATACTGTATGACACCACCCACTCTGCAATAAACTCTACGATGTATTAAAACACTAGGGCAGTTTAAATGAAATGTATTGTGCATTTATTTGTTGTGTCTTCCACATTTAACCCATCTGTGGCAGTGAACACACACACACACACACACACACACTAGTTCACTAGGGGCCGTGACACACACCCAGAGCAGTGGGCAGACACTTTACTACACTGTATTACCCTATTGTACACTGTTCTATACAGCTTTATTCAATAATATCAAGTTACATTATATAACTATATACTTTACTATATATTACTCCATGGCATACCACTACACCATAATATTATTATATTATATTTCACCCTAAAACTGTTACACTGCACTATATAATATTTTATTTTATTAAAACTATTAATTCTATATATTTTTTTCTTATTTTTCTGAATGATCACCTCTCCCTCTCTCTCCCTCCTTCTCCACCAATCATCTCACTCCCTCTCTCTCTATCTCTCTCTCCCTCTCTCTCCCTCTGCTCTGTGTGTGTGCGCGTGTTGGTGCAGGCAGGCAGTCAGGCAGGCGAGGCGCGTGCGGTGTCCGGTCCCCGCTCGCTCGCGGGGGGCAGCGCGCGATGCGATGTGATGGGAAGCTACCATCAACATCATCCGCACCAATATCAACCTCAGCAGCAGCAGCACGCGCACTACCAATACCAGGCTCCACAGCAGCACGCGCATTACCCTCAGCAGCAGCACGCGCACCACCAATACCAGCTCTATCATCCGCACGAGCACCGGAGCAGCCATGCGAGCTGCGCGAGCCTCCATCCTCACCCTCCACCTCCGCCACCTCCTCCTCCTCCTCCTCCTCCTCCTCCTCTTCTTCAGTGTGACGCGGCTATGAGCGGCTGCGGCCGTTATAACGGCGGCGTGATGCGCCGCAGCCTGCACGAGCTGGACTCCGAGTCCCAGCCGCTGCGGCCCGGCTGCGCCGCCGACTCCGGGGCCGGGTGCCGAGGCGATCCCGCGGCGGCTGCGGGAGGAGGAGCTGTGGGAGTGGGGACCGGCTCCGGCTCCGGCTCTGGGTCGGGGCAGCGCGGCGCCAAATCCGGGAAGAAGAAGAACCAGAACATCGGGCAGAAGCTCGGCCACCGCAGAGCGCTGTTCGAGAAGCGCAAGCGGCTCAGCGACTACGCGCTCATCTTCGGCATGTTCGGCATCGTGGTCATGGTCATAGAGACCGAGCTCTCCTGGGGCGCGTACGGCAAGGTACGGCATCGCAACACAGCTTCTTCACACAACACTTCACTACTCAACACCACACCACAATGCGCAAGACTTCACAACTCAACACCACAAACACAACTCAACACCACACCACAATGTACAAGACTTCACAACTCAACACCACAAACACAACTCAACACCACACCACAATGCGCAAGACTTCACAACTCAACACCACAAACACAACTCAACACCACACCACAATGTACAAGACTTCACAACTCAACACCACAAACACAGCTCAACACCACACCACAATGCGCAAGACTTCACAACTCAACACCACAAACACAACTCAACACCACACCACAATGTACAAGACTTCACAACTCAACACCACACCACAATGCGCAAGACTTCACAACTCAACACCACAAACACAACTCAACACCACACCACAATGTACAAGACTTCACAACTCAACACCACAAACACAACTCAACACCACACCTCAATGCACGAGACTTCACAACTCAACCCCCCCAAACACAGCTCATCACCACACCACAATGCGCAAGACTTCACAACTCAACACCACAAACACAACTCAACACCACACCACATTGTACAAGACTTCACAACACCACACCACATTGTACAAGACTTCACAACTCAACACCACAAACACAACTCAACACCACACCACAATGTACAAGACTTCACAACTCAACACCACAAACACAACTGAACACCACACCACAATGTACAAGACTTCACAACTCAACACCACAAACACAACTCAACACCACACCACAATGTACAAGACTTCACAACTCAACACCACAAACACAGCTCAACACCACACCACAATGTACAAGACTTCACAACTCAACACCACAAACACATCTCAACACCACACCACAATGTACAAGACTTCACAACTCAACACCACAAACACAACTCAACACCACAAACACAGCTCAACACCACACCACAATGTGCAAGGCTTCACAACTCAACACCACAAACACAGCTCAACACCACACCACAATGTACAAGACTTCACAACTCAACACCACAAACACAACTCAACACCACACCACAATGTACAAGACTTCACAACTCAACACCACAAACACAGCTCAACACCACACCACAATGTACAAGACTTCACAACTCAACACCACAAACACAGCTCATCACCACACCACAATGCGCAAGACTTCACAACTCAACACCACAAACACAGCTCAACGCCACACCACAATGTACAAGACTTCACAACTCAACACCACAAACACAGCTCAACACCACACCACAATGTACAAGACTTCACAACTCAACACCACACCACAATGTACAAGACTTCACAACTCAACACCACAAACACAACTCAACACCACAAACACAGCTCAACACCACACCACAATGTGCAAGACTTCACAACTCAACACCACAAACACAGCTCATCACCACACCACAATGCGCAAGACTTCACAACTCAACACCACAAACACAGCTCAACACCACACCACAATGTACAAGACTTCACAACTCAACACCACACCACAATGTACAAGACTTCACAACTCACCACCACAAACACAGCTCAACACCACACCACAATGTGCAAGACTTCACAACTCAACACCACAAACACAGCTCAACACCACACCACAATGTGCAAGACTTCACAACTCAACACCACAAACACAACTCAACACCACACCACAATGCGCAAGGCTTCACAACTCAACACCACAAACACAGCTCAACACCACACCACAATGTGCAAGACTTCACAACTCAACACCACAAACACAGCTCAACACCACACCACAATGTGCAAGACTTCACAACTCAACACCACAAACACAGCTCAACACCACACCACAATGCGCAAAACTTCACAACTCAACACCACAAACACAGCTCATCACCACACCACAATGCGCAAGACTTCACAACTCAACACCACAAACACAACTCAACACCACACCACAATGCACAAGACTTCACAACTCAACACCACAAACACAACTCAACACCACAAACACAGCTCATCACCACACCACAATGCGCAAGACTTCACAACTCACCACCACAAACACAACTCAACACCACACCACAATGTGCAAGACTTCACAACTCAACACCACAAACACAGCTCAACACCACATCACAATGTACAAGACTTCAAAACTCACCACCACAAACACAGCTCAACACCACACCACAATGTGCAAGACTTCACAACTCAACACCACTACAGAATGTGCAAGACTTCACAACTCAACACCACACCACAATGTACAAAACTTCAAAACTCAACACCACAAACCCAGCTCAACTCCACACCACAAACACAACACTAAACAACTCAACACCACAAACACAACCCAATACAACAAACACAACTCAACACCACACAACAACACATTACCCCAAAACAGGACTCAACATAATTCAACACTACACAACACTTTACAACAAAACTTCACCTAACACCACACCACAATGGACAAGACTCCACAACTTAACACCAAAAACACATCTCAAAGCTACAAACTCAACACCACAAACACAACCCAATACAACAAACACAACTCAACACCACACAACAACACACCACCCAAAAACAGGACTCAACATAATTCAACACTACATAACACTTTACAACAAAACTTCACCCAACACCACACCACAATGCACAACACTTTGCAACTCAACACCACAAACACAACTTAGCACCAATCAACACCATTCAGCACTAAGCAGCATCACTGAAATGTACAAATGTAAAACGCTCAACAAAATAAAATAAAAAAACACTAAATCTCACCATATATCGCTCCACACTCCATCACTCAACTCTACACAACATAACACCATAAAACCACACTACAAACACCACTCATCACAGCAACACAACACAAAACACCATGTAACACCATTGAACTCAACACCATTCAACACCACTCAGCACTACCTAAAACAACCTAACACTACACAACAGCACACAAAACTCTGACACACTAACTCTCATTCAGATCCATACTGCGCTGCTCAACTCCGCACTGAGGAAAAGTGGATGAGTGTATGCTAATGAGTTGGACTGGTCATGTTTATGCATGTATTTGCTTTGCATACATTACCATACCTTCCTAGGCACACTGAAGACTCACTGTGCAGGCTATCACAGCGTTACTACAGGAAACCTCCTTTGAATAGTCATGCACAACAGTGATATCAACACTACACTGCTATAATACACTCTCAGCTCAGCTTCAAGCCACCAGAGTGAAGTGAGGAAACGGTAATGTAGAGAAGTGATCACAGAGGTGGTGTGTTAGTGTGTGTTGTGCTGGTGCGAGTGGATCAGACAAAGCCGTGCTGCTAGAGTTTTTAAACACGTCAGTGTCACTGCTGGATTCAGAACAGCACAGGAATGACCGAAACAAACTGCTTTTACATCTACAAGGTGGACCAACAGGGTTTAAAAACTCTAGCAGCACTGCTGTGTCTGATCCACTCTACACCAGCACAACACACACTAACACACCACCACCACGTCAGTGTCACTGCAGCGCTGAGAATGATCCACCACCACATCACACCTGCTCTGTGGGGGTCCTGAGCGCTGAGGAACAGGGGGCGAAGTGGGGCAACAAAGTATGCAGAACAACAGATAGACTGCAGTCTGTAATTGTAGAACTACAAAGTGCTTCCTCTACCTCTCTGTAGTATTATTGCATGGTACTGATATCTGCTTTATAAAAACATTTAAATGTCCATTTAAAACATGTACATGTTAAATTTAAACACAGCATGTGGCTTACTCTCCACCAACCACCAAAAACAAAACAGTCACAAATCAAAGTTTTAAATATCAGCGTATTCACAAACATTTCTTATAATAACTTTCCATGAGGACATGTAAGAGCTGGATGTCTGGTTCCATACATGAGCACTGTGAACAGTTCTGACTGCAGGTTTCTCTACAACAGTACACAGAACCAGTCTCTCTCTCTCTCTCTCTCTCTCTCTCTCTCTCTCTCTCTCTCTCTCTCTCTCTCTCTCTCTCTCTCTCTGTCTCTCTCTCTCTGTCTCTCTCTCTCTCTCTGTCTCTCTGTCTCTCTCTCTCTCTCTCTCTCTCTCTCTCTCTCTCTCTCTCTCTGTCTCTCTCTCTCTGTCTCTCTCTCTCTCTCTGTCTCTCTCTCTCTGTCTCTCTCTCTCTCTCTCTCTCTGTCTCTCTGTCTCTGTCTCTCTCTCTCTGTCTCTCACTCCCTCTCTCTGTCTCTCTCTCTCTGTCTCTCTCTCTGTCTCTCTCTCTCTCTGTCTCTCTCTCTCTCTGTCTGTCTCTCACTCCCTCTCTCTGTCTCTCTCTCTCTGTCTCTCTCTCTCTGTGTGTGTCTCTCTCTCTGTCTCTCTCTCTCTCTCTCCCTCTCCGTGTGTGTCTCTCTCTCTGTCTCTCTCTCTCTGTCTCTCTCTCTCTCTCTCTCTGTCTCTCTGTCTCTGTCTCTCTCTCTCTGTCTCTCACTCCCTCTCTCTGTCTCTCTCTCTCTGTCTCTCTCTCTCTCTCTCTGTGTGTCTCTCTCTCTGTCTCTCTCTCTCTCTGTCTCTCTCTCTCTCTGTCTGTCTCTCACTCCCTCTCTCTGTCTCTCTCTCTCTGTCTCTCTCTCTCTGTGTGTGTCTCTCTCTCTGTCTCTCTCTCTCTCTCTCCCTCTCTGTGTTTACGTCTCATTTTTTTGCTTTTGCTAAAATCTATACATTTTGGTGGAATTCCCCTTTAAGGAGCTCAGCTGTTGTACACAGTAGGTGCCAACGGGAATAGAGACAAAACAACAAGGATCACGCACAACAAAGAGCACACACACACACACACACACACACACACACACACATACATCAAACAAGAAGCTCACATTCACACAAACAACAAAAAACATACACACACACCCACACACACACACACACACACACACACATAAAACAAGGAGCACATACACAGTCTACAAGGAACACACACAACAAAGAACACACAGACACGCCAAGGAGCACACACTCACTCACACACACATAAATCAACTAGGAGCACACAGCCTGGAGAGTTACACACAGAAAATATATAATAAATCACATGCTGCAGATCCCTGTCCAAACAGTCTGTGAGGGCGGCACTAGGACCATGCAGAGCAGTGTTATAGTCAGGGGTCTCCTCCTGGTGGTCCGGGCCACGGAGCTGCTCTGTGTGCTGTCTGGGAGGAGGAATAAATCTGGGATTCTGGTTCCTGAGGGTGAAAGTGTTTCCTCCTCACGGCTTTAAACCAGAATCAGAGCACACTCCGCACAGAGAAAACAAACCCATTCTTAAAACACAGTTCCATCACAAAATATATTTCAAACATAGCACTGATGCAGCTCATACTGTTCAGTTCTGATAGGCTCGACAGTCACGGACCTCTTCCTTTCAGACCCAGGACTCATTTCTGTTCCGTGAACACGACTGAGGACTGGATTTCTTAAAGGAACATAAGGTTTTATATTTACCTTAAAATTCATTCATTCATTTATTCAGCCTACCCGGAATCACTGGGCGCAAGGCAGGAACACACCCTGGAGGGGGCGCCAGTCCTTCACAAGGTGACACACACACTCACACCTACGGACACTTTTGAGTCTCCAGTCCACCTGGAGCTGTGTGACCACCTGAAAATTACAGCTACAAAACCATAGAGATGCCTAACTGACCTGAAATAGCACTGCAGAAACTGCACTATGTCACTTTTCATGGCCGCGGTTTAAAGCAACACTAGGGAAGGTTTGGTGGTTTTGCTCCTGGGCTCCCTACAGTTACAGCACTGTCCTGAAATCAGGAAGGAGGCAGAGGGAAGGGGTGGGTTCCTACCCTCCACCAAAAGTTACATAGTGCCATTTCTGCAGCGCTGAGCCTGGAGTAGCAATGATAGAGGCTCTGTTCTCCGTATTACAGCTCAGTGGAGCATCACAATGATTTTGGAGCCATAATTTAAAGTAAAAATACTAGCTAGTGATCCTTTAATGGCAAATGTCTTTGTGATATTTAATGGTTCCTTGAACACATACAAATCCACATTTGTAACAGTCATTAAACATATAGTGTTTTGTTGGTTCATGCTTTACGTAATAAGTCTTGAGCCCGAGAGACAAACACGCCACAGCCCTAAAGTGCAGTGAAGAAGCGGTGTAGTAAAACGTCACTGTGCTTGTCTCTCTCTCAGTTCTACACTTTAACTGTCCTTTAAGTCCGTTGTGGTCAGCAGGGAGAAGACTCGCTGCCCTGAGGTGCCACCGTGGCTCATTTTCAGAGCGACATAGCTGCTGTGTCTCCGTGAAAGACGTGAGTCCCGAGTCGTGCTTCAAATCATTAACGAGAAGGAACAGGAGTGCAGTCCGTGGCCAGATGTTTGTGGACTCCAGCTTTCGCTGTTTATCTTCTGAAATGCGGGGTATTTATCAGGACTTTTTTCTCTTAGCTGCTGTAAATGCTCGTGTCCTGTTGGGAAATTTTAACACTGGTCCTGAAACATTGCTGTGAGGATCTGATGGCATGCGGCCACATGTTAAATGATGAATTCTGGAGCACAAACTCCACTCCAAGTCATTCCCGAACATAATGAAGTGGAGCTCCGACATCTGAAATAAACACAGTCACATGGCTTTGCAGCTCAGTTTTTTTACCCCTGTAGTCAACTTGGCCCTGCCCGTGGTGGTGTTATGCTCGAGTGTGTGTTGTAGTTCATTTCCCATGGTTCTGTAGAGATTTAAGATTGTGTGAACATTAAAACCGAAATTCATTCATTCATTCGGACATTTTGGACACTGTATGAAATCATTAATGGTTCGGTCCTGATGCTCCAGCTTGATGAACATTTACACACATGAATATTTCAGCAGGTAAGAGAATAGGACTCGTGGGCACCTGACACTCTGCACGTGTGTTTGAGGACTTTAAATAGAAAGCAGTTGAATGAGCTGAATGTGTTTTATTTTCTCTCTCTCTCTCTCTCTCTCTCTCTCTCTCTCTCTCTCTCTCTCTCAGGAGTCCTTGTATTCGTTAGCGCTGAAATGCCTGATAAGCCTTTCTACCATCATCCTCCTGGGTTTGATCATCATTTATCACGCCAGAGAGATCCAGGTAACTGCTCAGACTGAGCTCTTCTTGTCTTTTGTTCTGAGGCCTGTTATAAATCAGATGTTTACTTTTCTGTCACGAGGAGCACCAGAAGAGACAGAGAAAGCAAGCGCGTAGGTGACGACTCGATTAAAACACGTTAGTGTTAATAAATAATCAGACAAAGTTTAGAAACACAAACACAACACAAGGATCGCCGATGTAAGAAAACAAAGATGGAGCTTATAAAGGGAATAAGTAAGGGGCAACACCTGTGAGCAATCACACTGAGGGCTCACAGGTAAGGGGCGTGGCTAAACCCAATCAAAACACAAGAGAACAAGGAAAAAACGAGAGCAAAGCATGAGAACAGGGACAGATCCTGACACCTTCCCACAGAAAGGGTGATGTCAAGGCACCTCAGATATTGAATGGCTGTTGAATTAAAAGCTTGAATCGTTATTTAGTGCCAGTTAAAGTTAAGTTAACCCTCTCAACGCCCACTGAACTTCAGTCAACTGCAAAATCCATGTTACAAACGTGTTCATGAAAAGGCATATGCGGAGGCTAAAGTGTGTAGTTCTTTCTTCATCTGCCATGTCAGGGAGGGCCCACAAAGACACCCCACATTCTGCTGTTACAGAGAGAGAGTAAAAGCTGCTGTAATCAAACCTAGTCATGCAGCTTTACTTATTTTAAACCCATTAAATTCTGGAGCAGTTTGTCCCACATCCAGTGCTGCAATAAAACTGGAATACCCTGACTATCGTAAGGAAACGCTCTTCTGGGTTTTTGTTTTTAAAAGTTCTGCTGTGATTGTTTTTTGGTGCAGAACCATGAGCTGTGGAGAAACGAACGTTGTGGAGGTGCCTGTAAATCACAGTATACAGGTTTATAAAGACTCAAGTGTGAAAAATGGGGCTTTATAACTGTTTAAGGTAGAATATTCAAATGAAGAAGGTAAAATTTAAGGTGGAAAAGAAAGTATGAAGAAGAAGTTAACTCATCTGAGCTTGCTTTATCTGTGGCTGTGCTATTATCACATCTTCTCAGAAGTCTGTGCACCTTCACATAGCTTTGGTTTTCTGAGCATTGTTTATTACGGCAGGGAATGTGTCACTTCCTGTGGCATGTTTTTAAAGTCCAGTGTTTAGAGTCCAGTGATGTGTGATGAAATCCTCTTTACTCACAACACGTGTTGTAGGGCTCTGAAAGAGCTGCTGGTCATTATGACAGAATTAAGTGGATTATCTTGCACTGTAGTGTATATTTCATCCCTATCGGCTTAATCAAATTAAAGTGTGAAATCCCCCGGAGCCTCACTGACCCTCACTGCTTTATGATGAGGGGCAGCTGCTCCACCCAAAGAAGGACACTGCCAGGAAACCTCTGAAATGTTTGGACTGGTTTAGTGTCAGTTTGATCATTGAGGGTTGAATGATACACATATTTTTCAGGTTTAATTTGCCTCTCAGCTCTGAGTGTGTGAGTGAGTGGGTGGGTGTGTGAGTGAGTGGGTGAGTGTGTGAGTGACTGGGTGAGTGTGTGAGTGACTGGGTGAGGGTGTGAGTGACTGGGTGAATGTGTGATGGACTGGGTGAGTGTGTGAGTGACTGGGTGAGTGTGTGAGTGACTGGGTGAGTGTGTGATGGACTGGGTGAGTGAGTGAGTAACTGGGTGAGTGTGTGAGTGACTGGGTGAGTGTGTGAGTGACTGGGTGAGGGTGTGAGTGACTGGGTGAGGGTGTGAGTGACTGGGTGAGGGTGTGAGTAACTGGGTGAGTGTGTGATGGACTGTCCAGGCTGTGTTCCTGCCTTGTGCTCAGTGATTCCAGAAGCAGAAGCTAATGAAATATAAGTGTTAGTAGTTATCAGTGCAGTTTAGAGCCGCATTGTGACTCCAGTTTTTCGTTCGACCTGTTTGAGGTGGATTAGAGCTGAACCTGGACGCCGAAGGGTTAAGCTCTGAGCAGCTCCTGTTCTTGGACTAAACTCAATTTTCTGACCTTGCGTCAGTGCGTTAAGCTCTGTGAGCTTTTCCTTTTTCTTCTTGTTCTTTCTGCTGCTCGCTCCATTGTTGTGGCTCGTGTTTGTCATGTTTTTGCTTCATTAAGAAGAAAACAGGACCCGGGAACAACATCGTAAACATAGAGACGCTAGGCTAAAGCTGCTGCTGATTACAGCTTTGTTTATTCATGCCTCTTTCTGTCTTTTCAGTCCTCAACACACCGAAGAGCACTGTGTAGTCCACAGAGCTGCAACATACACAGACAGGACATCACCGTGCTTCACTCTGCTGGGGAACGTTGCATTTGCAGTGTACAGTGTGTGGCCAAAAGTGTGTAGACATCCAGAGTGAAGGGTGGTAACTGGGGGTTTGTCCCTCCTTTGCTGCAGTAACAGTGTCTACAGTTCTGAGAAGGCATTACAGTAGATTAGAGTCTTTGTAAATGATCATGAGTGTAACTTCATGAACTCAGACCTAAACTGAAATGTCATGCAGCTTTGTGAAAACAGAAGTCACAGTTCTAAAAATGTTGTGCCGTGGTCAGTGAACTTCTCAGATCCTTCAGCACCTCCCAGCACAGAAACCGAAGAGTAGAGCTCTCTGTTCTTCTATTTCTGGAACAAAAATGCAACAACACACACAAAACCAAATGATGTTTTTAGGACGATGAGCACTGTGGTTTATATCTGTGATCCGACAAAGCTTCGTTCACCACAGCGGCATCTAGAAATACTGATATACAGCAGAACTTGCCATCAGACGCTGATGAATATTTGATACCCACTTTAACTGGCGAGTGGCTGAGGTGCAGAGATCAATAACAAATCTGTTTGTGCTTTCTCAGCTTCCAGAGCCAACCTGGACATTACACACAGTATGTCTGACTGCAAAAAACCTTTGTCCATCTGTTGCTCTGCATACTGTGTTTGCCCACTTTAAACCCTTAACACCCCGTCTCTAAGGGGAACAGTGGGCTTTAGAAACCACAACGACGGCGGCGGTAACGTTAAGCGGTGTTTACTCATGGTGTATCGGCGTGTTGTTGTTGTTTGGGACTGAACACAGCTCCGTCATCAGTTCAGACAGATCAGTAGAGTTTGTTCCTTCCTTGTTGCAGCGTCCAGCTCTCGCTGGATTCTTTCGTCGGCCACCGATCCAAGGAGCGTTTGAACCTCTTCAAAAGACCACGGCGTCATTTTACGAGCTGCCGTCGTGAGTCGGATAAAAACAAACGTGATCTCTGCTGCAGCTGGAGATTTTACAGATGGAGAGTTGGTGCTGGTCGTCTGCGTTGCGTGGCGTAGAGTGAAGACTCTCTCTGGACGATCGGCGCTCTGCAAGGTTTACACGCCACGGTTTAGTCCCTACTCGGCCTGGATGTTGTTGGTCAGTGGACTGTTCTCAGTCGAGCAGTGACACTGAGGGGTTTAAAAACTCCAGCAGCACTGCTGTGTCTGATCCACTCTACACCAGCACAACACACACATAATCCTTGACCCAAAGGGTAAAAGGGGGCTAATGAAGTATGCAGAGCAACAGATGGACCATGGTTGTAGAAACAGTGAGGTCATTTTAATAATATTTTTAGGACCCACTGTGATAAAATCAACATCAAAAAATACACAGAGAGGAATATTACCATTGTTCTGAAGTGGTTGTTCTCAGAGTGTTTTGAGCATGTGTTTAGATCATTACAAACATCTCTGTCGCATGAAGGGTTCAATAACACAGCGGCAGATTGATTTAGCATTAGCAGCGCTGCATAATTCCAGCTACAAGCCAAACTAACAGAGCGTTAAATTAGCTTCACTTTCATGAGGAAGCATTTACTTTATTTTAATTTTAAAAAGAAATTGATCATTTTTATTAGCGCAACCATTTACAGTGATATTGCTACGATACGATTGGTGTCAGTTATTACGTGCTGTATAATTGTCCATGCTGCGTGGAATTAAGAGATTAAATCACGGAAATGGGACCTTGATATGAGAGCGATCGACTAGGGAGGTGTTTGAGGACGTTAGATTTATCAGATTGTCAGAAGAATTAGTCAGAATCCAAGATAGGGGATCTATGAAACTCATTTACAGCCTTAATTAGTTCTGCTACAGCTAAATGTTTGGCCCATGTTTTAAGTAAGACTTCAAGCGATTCCAATCATTAGTCATATATCTTTATCTAATAAAATCATTTGAGTTATTATTTTATTTTAACCTGTTGTAATTATAAACACGTTCTGCTCTTAAATGGAAAGTCATCGATTGTGGGGAACTGCAGTTCTCTCTGGTTTGTTTACGTACAGAAGCTCCATGTCTTTTAAGGTGGAACATTGCTTAAAGACACAGAAACTCTTTTGTAACTCTAGTTTTTATAGTGGGTTCTCACATATATAATCAGAAACAGCCAAAATAAGTTAATATTAACCCTTACAGAGCAGGAATAAAGCAACATCCTCATCTCTTTTCATGATTTACAACATTTTGATGGCCCTTGCTATTTTTGTGTTGTGAGCAGAGAGCGAGGACGCCTAGCATACTGGACCGCACCACTTTGTTATTTTACTCATTTATTGACACTGGGGCTTTGTAAAAACAGACCGGTTTCAGAGTGCAGACTGGAGCCTTTAAGTGTGTAGTTGGAAAATAAGGGTTAAATTCTTGACACAGCTTTATGGAGAATGGTCCAATCAGTTTTTTTTCTCTGTGGTATCTGTGTGGATTCAGCAGTGCGAGCTCTTTCATTATTTACACCTTCAGGAGCTGGAGTGATGGCTTAAAACCTTCGCTGTCCAATGAAAAACATATATCTGGATTTTTTTTTTTTTAGTTTACAACATCATTTGAGCAGCAGCTGTCCTTCACTTTGTATGAAAGTGTCATGATGAACGGACCAGTAGAAATGCTCCAGAATCACCTGGAATTAAATATTTTTACATTGATTTCCACTGAAATATAAGGAGCGTTTCTCTTCTCCTGTAACACTGCCATTTTGCAAATACATGTTTTTCATTGGACAGCAGCAATATGTTTCTGCAGTGACATGTGGTCGAATTTCAGCAGTGTCGTCGTGTCTCCCATTCTTTTTCCGCCGTGTGACGTGATGCTGAACTTGTGCTTGATTCTAGATATTTATTTTTGTTGTCATTTTGATCATCAGAATATAATGAACACACCAGTTTATCCTTTATCTGATTAAACACAACTGGGGGCAGCTTTGACCGCTACAATCTCTCCTCTGAACTAGCTCTGACACTCACTCAGAAACAAACACAGCGCCTCCAACAGGACAGAAAGACTTGTGCATCGTTTCTACAGTGAGAAAAGACATGGAGCACAAAGCTAGCTCTGTTTCGACTTTGATTTAATATTATTTACTAGATATGTGAGTACAAATAATGAACTTCTGGATGTTCAAAACGTTGCTGAATGTGAATAAGAGTTGGTTTTAAAATGGAAAAGAGGAAAAGAGCAGCTTTGTCAGGATCTTTACCAAAACTTTTATATCTCAGTACTTACTCCTCAATACCTCAGTAGTTCCACCTTAATATCTCTGTAGTGTCTCCTGGATGACACAGAATTCAGATGGAGAGGTCAGATAGCTTGTGTCTCCCTTGTGTCTCCTGCTGCTCAGATGTTTCTACTGATAGATAGAGTCCAGGAATATCCCCTTTGACTTCTCTGGACTTAGATGACCTTTAAAGATGAGATATTATGAAGAAATCCCTTGTTCTGTGCATTTTCACATTAATGTGTGTATATGGAGCCCACCAACCCACACACTGTGAAACAAGACCCCCAGTCAGTTATATACGGGCTGCCTAACAGACAAAGAGCACGGAGAAATAAGAGCACTCAGTAAAAATGGAGAGGGGAGCGAACCAGGGCTTCTGCTCCTCGCTCCTCACTGCTGTGCGCTCGGGGTCGGGGTGAACAGCGAGCGGCTCGTTATCATTTAAAGGAACAGGTGCAAAAAGCGGGCGTTCTGAACAGGGGCTGTTTACACAGGGGGAGAACACTGCTGTGTATGTAGTCTCTATAGAGAAGCATGCAACTATACAGGACTTTCTGGAGCAGCTGCACATGAGCCACATGCTCCATGTTGTGGGATAGAGTGGGACTTCTCTGCGTTCAGATCTTCCATTAGATCCTCACAGCAACGTTCCAGCATCAAGTCTAAAGCCTTCCCTGAAGAATAGAGGCTGCCACTGCAGCAAAGAGGGAGAAACTACCTCATACTACTTTTCTTTTCTGAAGAACTGCTGGATAAGCAGCTGCGTACAAATGCATCTCCGCACGGATTCAAAGCAAAGCTCTGTGTTACACTGACGCTGACACACACCTCTTTATGATCACAGCTTTCAAAGAACTGAGGGAAACCACAGAAGCTAAAAATGAACACTCACCAGAAGCTGAGGCTTAAAATTAGACCCAGATTTCAAGAAACTGTCCACAACTCAGGCGCTCGACGTCCACTGGGAAGCCCTCATGGCTGTGTAGTCCTTCAGAGGAGGTCTAATCATTTCTGGGAACCATCTGCTGTTGTTTTCATTTTTATATCACAGACTCATCATCAACTTTGTTGTTGTTGTTGTTGAATTTGAACTCTTCTGTGTCATTATTGTCACATCATTTTATTCTCACACCAGTGGCGATTGCTCTAAGACTGCAAGTGAAGCTCAGCTTCCCCTAAAATGTAAAAAAATAAGTGATCAAATATATACTGTTGTGTGTACGTGTCATTGAATAAATATGCACTACAACACGCTCAACTTTTGTTCAGAATCAGCTTCTTATCACTGGTAAAGACGCAGCTTTCCTCTCAGTCATTCCCGCAGCTTCACAGTGCTTTAAACAGTGAGGACGCTGAGAGTTCAATAGCAGAGCAGCGAAGAGCAGCGAAACGAGACGAATCATTGGATAAATGCTGGGCTTTGTCCCGCTCATCGGATGCTCAGCGTCTCTGGGGGTCTATGGGGCGGTGGGCCGGCCTCGGCTGGCCCGGACGCTCAGCTTCTGCATGATGATTGGATGATCTGTCTGAGGCTGAATCCCTTTTTGATTGACAGCGAAATGAGCGAATCAGTGATCCTTTGGTGTAAAGATCCGTGGGAGCATTACATTTTCATTCTGTTCTGAGTTGAACTGGAGACTTTCTTAAACCTCTTAGCGGCATTTTCTTTGTTAAAAACGACTAGCGACAAATCGAGCTTCTATTTCTGTTGGTTTTTTTGTAGCTGCTTGTGTTTGGAGACTGACTTCTATCACTCTTTCTGATTTCTATCGCAGTTTCTGTCCAGTGGGTGCTGCTGAGCCCCTCCACCGTCACAAAGCACTCACAGACGGACACACTTCACATGGGCCAAGGCCGTTTAAGCAGCCTAGCCCTGAAAGACCTCAGAAAGACTAGCATCTGCCACTGTCTCACACGTTTTACATTGTTATTTAGTTCTGTGTGGAAACAAAACAGTTAAAACCTTCAAAGAAGAACTGCCCAATTGAATTGTGTGTTCTCTGTGATATCTGAGCAGATACAGCCAAGTGAGCTCTCCCACTGAGTCTGTCCTCTGAGGAGCTGGTGCTGGTCTCTCAGTATTGTTTGGCCCTCGCTTAACGGCAACACGAGACTCCCCCTCCTGTTTGGGTTCATTCAGATGCTCTGTATCTTTTAAAGTGGAACTGTGTGTTTGAGCAAGACGCGGCTGTATCTTGTTGGTGGTTGAAGTGTAAATTGTCTGTAAGATTTTATTCACTGTTTGAATCACCACAGAAACTCACTTGTAACTCAAGCTGTTTAGTTTTATAGCGCGTTCGCTCTTTGTTTATTTCCGAGGAAAGTTGGCATTCTCCTGAATTTGGAGTCACTTCCACCTTTAGTTTACATCTGTAACAGTGTAAATAAGTCAATATTACCCACCTATGGAGCAGGAATAGAGCAACATCCTCCTCATAGTCATGCTTTTCAATGTTTGGGGGTCTCACAACTGTCAGCCTTGGCTCTGTCAGCGCAGAGAACAAATCTGAGCCAATTCAGAACAAGAAACTAAGTTTGTTCCCCGTGTACTGAGCCAGGGCTGTGTACAAACACATGACCATGTTCTAGCACGCAAACAGACCGGAGAACTAGCAAATAGTGAGGAAGCGTTCTCTGAATGTTATAATAGAAAGTGTAATGAATTAATATCGTGAGCATCAGCTTTAAGGGCAAGTACACCCTGTTCCTCCAGGTTGGATTTCCCTTCGCCAGAGGAGTCCCTTTCAGGTTGCAGAGTATTTCAGGGTCCGAGGGGCTGGTTATTTTTAGACATAGCCTTGGGTACAGAAGTGAGTGGATGTAGGTGGATGTTTGGCCTTTTAAAACTTTAAAAAAGTGTATCAATGCCCCTTTTCAGTGCTGTGCAGAAGGGGAAGGCTGTAGTTTCAGCTTTAGTTCTGGAGCTGACTGAGATCTGGGAGTGAGGGACCGTCCGGACCGATGTGTGTGAAGTAAAGATGGGTTCCAGTGGGACGTATCTGAGGGGGATTCTCCCTCAGATGATATTACTGAAAACACATCTTACATTATTGATAAGACTGTGGTGGTAGTGACAGAATACAAAGCCAAGCACGGCATTCTCCACAGAGGAACACAGTTCTGTTTCTTAATGAAACGTCTGTGACCTGCTTTGGTCCAAACCCCACGAGCCCCACAGCAGTGTTCTCCCCCTGTGTAAACAGCCCCTGTTCAGAACGCCCGCTTTCAGCACCTGTTCCTTTAAATGATAATGAGCCGCTCGCTGTTCACCCCGACCCCGAGCGCACAGCAGTGAGGAGCGAGGAGCAGAAGCTCTGGTTTTTAGCCGTTTTCACTCTGTTCTCTTTCTTCTCCGTTTTTACTCAGTGCTCTTATTTCTCCGCGCTCGTTGTGTCTGTTTTGCTGAGTTTAGCCTCGTCTTTGCGCTCTCACATAAACACGGGTGATTGGACAGACTCAGACGAGGGGGCGGGGCGATTCTAAAGTCTCTGCACGTCTGACGTCAGAAGCGGAGCAGAATCAGAACGACTCGTTTTATACTGTGTTTTCTGACTCAGGCAGCAAACTGAAAACTTACTGGGTGGTCTTGTTTCACAGTGTGTGTGTTGGTGGGCTCCAGATTCATCATATGTCCCCTTTCAAATTGGCTGATTTCACAAATTATGAGTGGTGTCCACAAGCTTTTTGAAATAGTGTTGATGTAAACAGCAGGGAGAGAAAAGGGAGGAAGTAATGGGATATGGCTGTGCGGACATGGAGTGGTTATGAAAATAAAACAAAATTGAGAGCGCTTTTATTTTTATGAAACTGCGTGTCTTTTTTTTTCTTGGATTCCATCAGATCTGAGCTCAGACTGAGAGCGGAGGAAAAGCCAACACCTTTATATCTTTCCATTTGCTCCAGGCATGGCTTATCACCGCCGTACGCTGAAGCATTAGAATACGCTCCCGCTGGTCTGACAGGCGTTCTCTCAGCAGTGGCGTAAACACAGTGTTGCGCTGTTATATATTACACAGTATTATGGTATATTACTGCATTACAGCATTTCCCTCTTGAGCTTGTTATCAGCGTGTATTCTGGGGTCAGAATAAGCAGCAAACACTGTGAGAGACGATTGTAAATGTGCCTAGTTTATCATACCTCTCCGCGCTGAATGGAAAAACACTCATATTCATGTGCCACAGATTTTTCCAGTTGTATTTAGAGCCTGGGAATCTCAGAGGCTCATCAATCATGTGAATATTTCAGCATGCCTCCATCTTCCGAATAGCCCACCCACACTAAAGGCCCGAGCCCACCGCTCAGTCCCATCACATATACATCATTACTACGCTTCTGATTCATTATAAAGGCATTTTCTCCCCCGGACGGATTGCCTGTGCTGGCAGGGTCATTAGGATTATGAAATGTGATAAATTTAGCTGGCCAAAAAAAAAAACAGGGATCTTTTCCAAGCTCATTTTTACTTTTGTACATCATTAATTTGAACAACCGGAGGCGTCCAAACACAAAGAGACCAGGCGGCCGCTCAGAACACTCAGCACGCTCAATTTGCTTAATACGTGCAAATGAGGCCCACATGAGATGGAGAAGAGAGTCATCACTGTCAGCACGGTCTGTTTTTCTAGCTGAAAACCACAGCATGCAGACTCCCTGAAAATAAGCAGGTTTGGGCCTGGTCAGGGCTTGAATGGGAGACCCAAGGAAAGATGTGGTGGCTGCTGGAAGGGGTTAGGGTTGGTAGGTCCAACAGGGGGCACTGTTGGATCCAGTGTGTGGATCCCAATGCCTGGGTGCAGTGTCAGGGACACTGTACTGAATAAATAGCATTGTCCAGTGGATAAGACCTAAAACTGAGGTCCTGAGGTCCCCTGGGCAATCAATTTTATTGATTGATTGATTGATTGATTGATTGATTGATTGATTGATTGATTGATTGGAACTCAGTCTGGGATCTGTCTAAATCTGTGCCTGTGAACCATCATTCATTCATTTTTGTTCTCTCACTGGTTCAGTTACTCCTTTTGTGTTGGATTTGTACTTGAAAGACATGGGGGTAAACACTGAAAATATTTAACTCAATATTAAAGGAACAGTAGTAAAATTAGGTATTTTCTGCTCTTTGGCTCCCTCTACAGTTGCAGAGTGGAATTCGCTTGCACTGTCCCTACATCAAGGGAGAGGTGGTTTCCTCCCCTCCTCCAAAAGTTACATAGTTTTTTTCTGCAGTGCTATATCTGCTGTAGCAATGGCAGAGGCTCTGTTCTCCCTGTTCCAGCTCAGTGGAGCCTCTCAATCATTTTGAAGCTGTAATTATAAGGATTTTAAACATACGACTTAGTGTGGCTTTAAAGGTCCAACATGTGTTTTATTTTTTATCATGTGTTAAAAATCGCATAATTCTTTGTTTCGTGACCATTTTCCAAACTTTGTTTCTCCCTTTTTATTCCTGGAATATGCAAAAGAGCTCTATTCTGATTGGCTGACTATTTTCAAAATGAGGTACTTGGCACAAACACTGCTTATAACTTCAGCATGAATGGGTGGAGACAAACTGCTCTAAGTTAAAATGGCAGAAATATCTTTGTGACATCACAAAAACAATGACTCCCAAACAGGCTGTTAGAGACAGTGTCCTGTAAACGTGTTCCTTTACTTTCCCTTTATTTTAACAGTTGTATTTCGTTTGTAGCTGGGGTTTCCAGGATCTGTTCTTGGTGATTGTGGGGCGTGTGGAGGCTACTGTTGATTTTTTATGAAAGGCCAGCTCCAGTGGTTCAGCAGCTGCTGAATCACCATTTTCTCCACAGCTGGAAGTTATTGGTTTGTTGAGAAAGGTGAGGCTCCTGACAGCTCATAAAGAGCAGGGGTCAGGGTCTGTAATAGACTCTAGTAATATAATGTACTGGAACATGCAGCTTTTACTCCGGCCGAAGTGTGAGGTTAAGACCCTGCTGATGTGCTGAGCTCAGCTGCTTCGCTTCATTTTCATTTCTGTTTTTAAAAAAGACAGAGATTTTAAATGTGTTCTGTGTTTATACCTGTGTTTTTAGGTGTGAAGATGTGAACCACTTTATGTACAAAATATATTGTAACTCACTCACTCTGTCACATAGTCACTCAGTCACTTATAGAAAAGAATCACTCACTTGTTCACTCATTCATGGTTGGCTGAATATAAGACTGGAGTAAGTCATGTTGTGGAAAACAGTGAGTGTGATCTTTGTCGTTGTAAATATCCAACTGGAGAAATCCCACCACCTCTTTTCGGCTCTCCTTCCAAAGCCACACCCACAAAACACATGCCCATGCACTGCCAGACTACAGCTGGAGGAGTCTGCAAGAGAGAGAGAGAGGGTAACAGCATTGTTTTCTGCTTCCTCTTCTCTCTGTGTTTCGCCGTGTGAGCAGTGGAAGGCACTTTGTAGAGCTTTCTGTGTTGTTCTTGTGCTTCAGGCTCACTAGCTTTCAGCAGTGTGTGTGTAGAGCTGTCTGCATATGCACAAACGATGATGAGCTGCAGTAGGTAGTTAGACAGCAGTGGGGTACACCACAGGCTTTGAGAATGAACTCAGGTTCATGCTTGGCATCTTCAGAGCGTCTATTTTCAGGTTTTTCCTATTTTTATGTTTTAATCTTAAATGATTTTAAGTAGATTTCTAATTAAAATGGTCCCTAATTCGAAGCGGTGACTACAAATGTTAGGACATGGAGTGTGTGGTTTACCTACAGCTGTATGCATGAATAACCATGACCTCAGCTAGTATCAGGAGGACATCAGTATGAGCTCATGGCTCCAGGTGACAGTATTCACGTGTGTGTGTGTGTGTGTGTGTGTCTGTGAGTGACAGTGTCAGTGTCTGAAGGATGTGGTGATCTCTGTGTAGACGACAGACGAGTGTCACATTTCCCTCTTCACCACTAACCTGTGTGTTTTCACCCGGCCTCGCTCCCCAGGACAGGATTACAGTCTAGATACAAACCAGATTAAACCCCATTAAACCCAATTAAACCAGGACGTTTACACCAGCAAACCTAAAATAAATGCTGAGGATGGTTTTGGGGCAGACTGGGGTCTTTAGTGCCGCACGTATCTTATCTGAGAATAGTCCCTTCAACATGAAATGGCTGTTAGAACACTATAAATATTAGGTGTGTGATGTGGTCTTGTTGAGCTATATAGAAGCATATCCACACTTCTCCACTGCCCTGTGGGTTTTAACTAGGCTCCACTCCCTTGGACAGGATTACAGTCCACATACAAATGCAATTAAACTTGTCTGACACACCATAATTCTAAACTGCAGGTGGATTTTGGGAGAGCGGTTACAGGGTCAAAGGGTTTTTGAGTTCAAGGGCTATAGAGGCTGAGAAGTATCAGGCGTGGGATGTGCCCCTGTACAGCTAGATAAACACACGCCTGTACACTTATAGCTTAAATTAAAAACAAATACTGACTGCGAAATATGATCGTAGATCTATGAATATAGACCACAGAGCCTCCCAGTGTATTCATATAATGGTAGCCTCTCTCAGCAGCGCCCCCCCCCCCCCCCCCCCCAGTCATTGTACAATAGCACTTCTCCTGGTGTAACTGAGGCGATAGAGGAGTCCCGGCGAGTGCATGTCCATGCTGTGTAGTGTGAAATGTATCAGAGCAAAATCAGAACTCTGTGTGTGCTCCAAGTCTCCTTTCACTGTAGTAAAGATGCACAAGGATTCTGTTGGAGGCGCTGTGCTTGTTTCAGAGTGAGTGTGAGACCTTATTCAGAGCGGAGTTTGTATCATTCAGAGATGAACCCTGTTGTGTTTAATCAAAGGAATGTTGAAACACAGTCAATATGTTTATTACATTCCTGTTTGTGTGTAAATAAAAATAAACATCTATGAATGTGTGGCTTTGTTTGACTGCAGTCCTTACACGTCAATCACTTACACAACATCAGCGGGTCACATTGTTAACAGAGGACAGGAACAGCAGGAATGTCACCGGAAATAAAACCAGCTCAGGTGACTGTGGAAAGGCGTTGAAGTGTTTACACGGTACATTCAGTTATTTATTTGGAATGTTTTGGTTTGTGTTTTCAGTAAATATTTGGTTTCAGCTCTGGTTTTTAATGCATTTGATCTGATCAAACTTGCCGTATGTTTCCTTCAAAACTCCCTCCAGCGACTGACGGCTGTCCAACGGTGAGGGATTTTATCACCAGTGTGTAATACGTGCTAGAAGTGAAATGATACTCAGAGCCTCTGAGGAGAGCGAGAGCCACATTGGAGGTGTGGTTTTACATTTCCACACAGTGTTCAACACTGAAATGTCGTTTCATTTCTCTATATTTTGTACAGGTTTTATTTGTTTATTCCCAAGGTGGTCTCCACCTTCCTGTCTTCACCTTTTCAGAGGAGAAATGCCATTCCAGGACACAATGCACTCCCACCATTTCTTTTCTAAATGCTGCTTCATACGCTAGAGAATGCAAACTGTCCAGATCGGTCACATCAGCCGACAGACACCTATGCTAGCTATCATCATGTCCTGAGAGATGGAGGGAAAGATACAAGCCAGTTGTACACTCTTAAAAATAAAGGTGCAAAAAGCACTAGGCAAGGCAAGTTTTTTTATGGAGCACCTTTTATACAAGAGCAATTCAAAGTGCTTTACAGAAAATCAGTTCAATTAAAAGCAAGAATAAAAAAATCATAAAACTACACTAAAACAATTAAAAGGAAACACATAAAACGAGTAAAAGAAAACATGACAAATATGATTCAAACTATTTAAAATGATCCAATAAAAGAAAAGAAAGAAAGGGCCGTTACAGAATAAAAGGTGCAGAGTGTTTTAAACCGAGCTGTAGCTGCTCAAACAGGAGGGTTTTAAGTCTTCATTTAAAAGTGTCTAAAGTCGGGGCTGTTCTAATGTTCTCAGTCGGCTGGTGATGTGATCTCTTCTTTTGCTCCCAGTGGCAGCTGTGTTTTGAATCAGATGAAGCTGTTTAATGGTCTTTTTTGGAAGTCCAGTTAAGAGATCATTACAGTAATCACTGCTAGAAATAAAAGCATGGATCAGTTTATCCAGCTCTGGTTTAGTCAGAAAATCTCTTACTGATGTTCTTAAGATGGTAAAATGCTGATCTGATAACCGCTTAAATATGAGACTGAAACTAAGATCTCAGTCCATTAATACACCAAGGTTGTGAGCCAGTTCTTTAGATTTGACTCCTGTCCTTGGACATCTGTGGCATCGACAGGGATCAAAGCAATGATTCTCTGATGGTGAGGCAGGCACTTACACCTGAGGGTTGGTTTTTTTTGTTGTTGTGAGGATCTTGTAAAACAAACCTAATTCATTGGTAGGAATCCTGCTGAAACAAGTAGAGCTGTGAGACATTAAAAGAAGTTGAATATTTTGGCTGCAGAAGTAAACTATATATTGAAATAATTGGTTAATTAATCACACTGCCGTAATAATACATTATTAATATTGTAATTATATGGTGATATATCACACATGTTGCAGTGTGACCCTGAGACTGTGGTGGTGTCCCACTGAAGAAACACAAACACTGACTGCAGCTTACAGCTGACATCTACCTGCTCAAAGTGGCCTCTTACCGACTCACTTTGATATCATAAATAAACCATCACGTTCATTTCTAATTGAGGCGAACCTCTCAAGCCCAATCCACTAATGAGGCCGAGCGATTTCTTTTCCACCAGACAAGACATATGCTCCATCTTCACATTACACAGATTAAATATTGAGCCCTGCTCCATTAGCTCTATTGAGCTCCACTGAAACCAGTGACCAGACTTAGACGCGCTCTTTTTTACTAAACAGCTACAGGCCAGTTTCCACTGAAGAAAAAAAAAAAAACAAGAAAAAACTCCTACATTATATCCACATAGTGTCTACTTTATGTCCCTGTAGTGCCTCCTTTAATAACTCTCTAGTTACACTTTAATACACCTGTAGTCTCCTTCATTTCTCTGTATCTCTGTATTCCTTAATATCTCATTAGTGTCTCTTTAATTTCTCTACAGTTCCTCCTTAATATCTCTGTAGTTACACCTTAATCTAGCTGTAGTCTCCTTGGTCTAAGTTAATCTAGTTGTAGTCTCTGTACTGTCTCCTGGATGACACTGAGGTCTGATGGAGTGGAGACTCCTGCTGCTCAGATGTTTCTCCTAAGAGACAGAGTCCAGGAAGGTCCTCTGTGTCTCCTCTGGAGTTTGAGTGGAGATCTCAGTGGTGTCTCATGCTGGGTTTTTCTGGACACGAGGGTCAATGTATATATTAAAGGGGATGTCTACGATTGTGAGTAAACGCTGTTCTCTCCAGTTTGTTTACGTTCAGAAGCTCTACGTTTTTTAAGGTGGAACTGTGTGTTTGTGGGAAAACAAAAAGTTGGTGGCTGAAGGGTAACTCATGTGTAAGTGTTTATTCACTGTTTGAATTCCCACAGAAACTCATGTGTAACTCGAGCTGTTTAGTTTTGTAGCACTTTCACTCTGTGTTTACTTTCATGCAGTTAGCGCTCTCCTGAATTTAGAGTCAGTTCCACCTTAAGTAATGTAACTGTAACAGCAAAAATAAGTCAGTGTGACCCCCCTATGGAGCAGGAATAGAGCAACATCCTCATCTCGGTTCATGCATTTCAGCATCTGGTGGTGTCTTCAATGTCTAAAGTCCTCCAAAATAGCACTTTTCTGCCGTGAGCGGAGAGAGAAAGCCTAGCGTACCGCACCGAGACACTTTGGTTTCTTACACTTTCATAGACACAGTTTTGAGTGCAAAAAAACTGGAGAACAGCAAATGGAAAAAAATGTATTTAAAAAAATGCTTGTCTTTGGATCTCTAAAGTGTCTACATCGTCTCTTGCTGTGGATCACAAAACTTCTGCAACAGTGCGTTATGACATACACATTTCTCTTCAAACATGGGTCAAATGTCACAGTCCACGGACTCAGAGGTAAATCTCTGGGGCAGCCGTGGCCTTACAGTTAGAGAAGTGGGCTCTGGACTCGAAGGTCACCGGTTCGATTCTCAGGACAGGCAAGAGGGGGGACTGTGATTTCCCCTCCATCCACAGCCGTAGAACCATAGAGTGTGTGTGTGTGTGTGTGCACTGGACCTAGTGTTATTACCCCCATAGATGACTCTGTGTAGGAGAGCTCTATGGAGCATATACTTGTTCATTCAGGGACTTGAGAGCAATTCATTATAATATTATGAGCTGCACATTATAGAAAATATGTAAAAAATCTAATCAACTAATGTGTGTTTGGCTGATAAACAACACTAGATGCTCTTCCTGACCGAGGTGTTGTGGTGGGCTCAGAGCAGTCGGACGGTTACTGTTTGCTCTTATAACAAGTGCAGGTAGAGTTCCAGTAACTAGTGTTGATCTAAGGTTAATCTGAGATAACCCACACTGAGACATGAAGGAATAAATCATAGCAACAGCAAAAGGCAGCAGCGGGGGTCAGTGCCAAAGGGTCAGCAGCCGGTTTCCTGAGGCCCGAGGCATAAATAAAACACGGGGCGAGGACAGATGATCTTCACCTGTTTTTCAGGCTTCATTTACCAACAGGAAGCTCTCCCTCACTGTCAAAGCCACAGCTCGGTATGAGCTAATCACGAGCTGTTACCGCAGGAGCTCCAATTTACACACTTTACACACTGCACCCTCCGCTCAGGACACGCCGGGGTCTTACAGTATCCACTTCGTCAGTTTGACACTGGAGATACACATCGATATAAAAAGCCTAAAGTCCTCTACACACACTGAGTAATGAGAGGATCTTAAATGGATATATTATTAAATATTCTTTTGAGTGCATTTCCACATTAATGTGAGGATCTGGAGGCCACCAACACACACACGGGATAAAACGAGTCGTTCTGATTCTGCTCCGCTTCTGACGTCAAGTGCAGAGACTTTAGAATGGCCCCGCCCCCTCGTCTGAGTCTGTCCAATCACAGCGCTGGACCCGTGTTTATGTGAGAGCGCAAAGACGAGGTTAAACTCAGCAAAACAGACACAACGAGCGCGGAGAAATAAGAGCACTGAGTAAAAACGGAGAAGAAAGAGAACAGAGTGAAAACGGCTAAAAACCAGAGCTTCTGCTCCTCGCCCCTCGCTCCTGGAGGAAATGAGGGAGAATATGTTCATTTTAAACCGTCACTGCGGGAGAAAACTAGGACAATATTGTTTTACAATGTTAAATTTATTAGTGCAGCTGCTGTAAAGTTGCTCGCTTATGGCTCAACAGATTTAAAGGTAATCTCCCAGAATTCCTCAGGAGAAACAGCATCATATACAAAATATATATATATTCTTACACACACACACACACACATATATAGGTTTAAGAGCTCGTTTGACCCTCAGTAGTGAACTGTTTGGATTTGCACTTCTGTAATAATACAGCTTTGTTTCAAGGGCATCTCTGGTGTTTTTGTTAAGTTTGTTGTTGTAAAACATTTTAAAAAATTGTTTGTAGACGTTTGTGAAATGACCCTCACTCCCTTCCCTTCTTTGTTACTGGAGCCGCTCTGATGCAAGACAAATTTCAGAGGAATCTGACACTAAAGTGTATCGTATCACAGACAGAGCTCAGTCGCAGGTTGATTGTGGCTCCCCCTCTGAGTTTGGATCACTTTATTCCTATAGGTTTATGTGTATTTAGCTGTGACAGGAGTGACACCGAACTGTGGTTATTCCCATTAAAATAACCCCCTGAACGTTGATATAAGTGGAGCGTTCCGTATAAGAGCAGCAGTGCAACCGAGGGAGAATATCTGATCACTGTGAGGTGAAGAACTCCTAAGGATTGTGTTGCACTGCGTCCATTAACGTGATTAGTTGGAGCTGCTGAGGAGCTTTCCTCACATAACCCACCTTAAATGTTTAATTGCTGCGTTTTGAAGCAGCGCACTCTTTCTCTTCCCTCAAAGCGTTTTCGTGACAGGAGGTGATTGCCCTCAATAAACGAAAGCTTTTTTCTCCTCCGTTCGCTGGGACGCTCCTCTGTTTCTCAGCCCGGGCCCAGGCTGAGACGCCGTGTTTCTCAGCGCACTCGCGGCCGTCTCCTCTTTCTTCTCTTTAAATGACACTCTTCTGGAAAGTCCAACAGACAGCGAGGATTAGTGTTACAGCATCCTCCTCTTGTCAGGTCTCTCACTGAGCTCTTAAATGATCCTGAAACCAATCTGAGTGTGAACACCGCGAGACCAGAGCCATGTCTCCGCAGATAAACCTCAAAAGAGAGAGAGACGGAAAGATGTGTCCAAGAGGAGAATGTTCCTAACTCATCACTGTTATCTACCATGGCCATCTGAAATTTTTAGACTCTTAGAAAAGAAGAGTCAGCAAAAAACAGGCCACCACACGCTGTAAAAGGCAAACTCTTTCGCAGATTTTATTAGCTGTTGCTCTGCTTTCGGCTGCTCCCTCAAGGGGGCACCACAGCTGATCACACACCGACCCAGCTGGAGATGAGCGGTGAGAACTCCACACGGATAGTGACCCAAGGAAGAGACATTAGAGATGGACGATGTTACACTCACGTTTAAGGCTGGAGTAATTTATTAAAGAGGACATATATTGATCTCCTGTTCAGTGCATGTGCACATTAAAGTGGGAATCTGGAGCCCACCAATTCACACACTGAAAAACAAGACCGTCCAATCAGGGTTTTTTTGGGGAAACCACGGGATAAAACGAGTCGTTCTGATTCTGCTCTGCTTCTGATGTCAAGTGCAGAGACTTTAGAATGGCCCCGCCCCCTCGTCTGAGTCTGTCCAATCACAGCGCTGGACCCGTGTTTATGTGAGAGCGCAAAGACGAGGTTAAACTCAGCGAAACAGACACAACGAGCGCGGAGAAATAAGAGCACTGAGTAAAAACGGAGAAGAAAGAGAACAGAGTGAAAACGGCTAAAAACCAGAGCTTCTGCTCCTCGCTCCTCACTGCTGTGCGCTCGGGGTCGGGGTGAACAGCGAGCGGCTCATTATCATTTAAAGGAACAGGTGCTGAAAGCGGGCGTTCTGAACAGGGCTGTTTACACAGGGGGAGAACAGAAACAGAACTGTGTTCCACTGTGGAGAAGAGAATACGTCCACTTTAAGAAGAATTGGAAGCAGCTCAGATTCCTGTGCAGGGTGTTTAGTGTTTAACCCCCTGGAGTCTGAGGGGTTTTCATGTGGGCTGTATATGAGTTATATGTGACTAGGTGACAGGGTTATATAGTGAATGTGCTGTGGGGTGGCAGCTTTTAAAGGGGAGGTGTAAATTTGATCCTTTTATTTGATTCAGAACGTCCTTGAGCCCAACACACCTCATTAAACCCTTGAGATATGTTTCTGTTGGTTTCAGTATTTTGTGATGCATGTTTCCTTCAAAATATATGACCTGGGTCATGGATCCCATTCCACTTCCAGGAATGGAGCTGATATTTCTTTTTCTTTTTTTTCTTAATGAGGGATTCACAGATGAAGGAGGAGGGACTGTTTGGTGGAGCGTCAGATTTATAATCGTACACCTTCCTCTTATTTTATAGCTCGCTGTTTTAGGGCCATTAATGAGGTCAGGGACCAGATTCACACATGCTTCCTTAAGAAAAACATTAAAGGCGATGTGTTAGGAAAACAG
Source organism: Hoplias malabaricus (assembly GCF_029633855.1). Lineage (NCBI taxonomy): Eukaryota > Metazoa > Chordata > Actinopteri > Characiformes > Erythrinidae > Hoplias > Hoplias malabaricus. The sequence continues at coordinate 759,011 of NC_089817.1, forward strand.
TCACGGAATACATGGGTGTATAGATGTGGAGAATTTAGAATAGCCCCGCCCTCTTGTCTGAGGTTAAACGCAGCAAAACAGACACAACGAGCGCGGAGAAATAAGAGCACTGAGTAAAAACGGAGAAGAAAGAGAACAGAGTGAAAACGGCTAAAAACCAGAGCTTCTGCTCCTCACTCCTCACTGCTGTGCGCTCGGGGTCGGGGTGAACAGCGAGCGGCTCGTTATCATTTAAAGGAACAGGGCTGTTTAGACAGGGCAGTTTGCTGTGGAGTTTCATCCTTGTGGTGTTTTGACCAAAGCAGGCCCACGTTTCCTTGCTCTTCAGTAGGACGTTAAAACAGAAGCACATCAAAGAAGGATTGCTCTCCTCAGACTCTCGTGAAGCCGGCTCCTGAATTACAGAAGCGTCCGGATGTGTTTCACTCGGTCAGGAACAAGAACGAGGGAATAATTCAGAAACAAATGGAGGATTAGAGGCTTTTTGTTTGAGTGAAGTCTTCACAGAGTCAGAGAGGCGCCTCAGATCCTCGAGTGTCTGTTCGAGTGTTCGCTCTCTCTGTTAAACACTGCCTCATTTCAGTAATGAGCTCAGTCTGTGTCACCGTCTGCCCCAGGACACCGTGCGGAGTTAACCCTTTAAAAACCAATTCGGGGGGTGGGGGGGGTTGGGATGCAGGGAGGACAGAGAGAAGAGAGAGAGGGAGAGAGATGGAGATAGGGAGGGAGAGAGATGGAGACAGAGTGGGAGAGAGAGATGGAGACAGAGAGAGAGAGAGAGAGAGAGAGAGAGAGAGAGGTGTTGTGTGTATTGTGCTGACTGCTGCATGTTGCTGGTGAAATATCTGCCTCTGGCGGAGAGGGGGATGAACCTTGGGGTGAAAGACTGCCGCGGATGAGTGTGTGTGTGTGTGTGTGTGTGTGTGTGTGTGTTTCCGAGTGATTTGACAACTCTCCAGCTCTGAATCCGTTTGGGGGGATATTTATTGATCTGGGGGAAGAGGAGTGGGGGCTTTTATTCTGGAGGAATGTGACAGAGGAGAGAAACAGGGTGGATGGAGGGATGAGTTAGAGAGGGAAGGAGTGGTGAGATTACAGGGCCTGATTAAACCAGGGCTTGGGTGCTGAAATGGACAGAATGGTGTTTCTTCATAGCGCCACATGCCCTTCGGGGAAGAGGGTGGACCACCGATGTTTGGAAGCAACATTTATATCATGACAAACATCTCCAGAACTTATCCCCCGTCTAGTCCCGGACCTCCTGGCTGAATGCTAACAAATTTTTACAGCTATGTTCCATCATCTACATTAAAGCCTTCCCAGAAGAGTGGGAGCTGTTTCTACAGGAAAGGCTCCACTGTCTCCACACAGCAGCACTACAGACTGTAGTCCTTCTATTGCTCTGCATACTTTCTAGCCCCCTTTCCCCCCTGTTCCTCAGCGCTCAGGACCCCCACAGAGCAGGTGTGACGTGGCGGTGGATCATTCTCAGCGCTGCAGTGACACTGACGTGGTGGTGGTGTGTTAGTGTGTGTTGTGCTGGTGTAGAGTGGATCAGACACAGCAGTGCTGCTGGAGTTTTTAAACCCCTCAGTGTCTGGTCTGAGAACAGTCCACCGACCAAAAACATCCAGCCGACAGCGTCCTGTGTCACTGATGAAGGACTAGAGGACGAGCGACACACACTGTGCAGCGACAGATGAGCTACTGTCTCTGACTCTACATCTACAAGGTGGACCAACGAGGGAGGAGTGTCTCACAGAGTGGACAGAGAGTGGACACAGGGTTTAAAAACTCCAGCAGCACTGCTGTGTCTGATCCACTCTACACCAGCACAACACACACTAACACACCACCACCACGTCAGTGTCACTGCAGCGCTGAGAATGATCCACCACCACATCACACCTGCTCTGTGGGGGTCCTGAGCAAGTAAGAACCCCCTGGGGATTTTAAAAAAGTATGCAGAGCCACATGTGGTGGTCAGCAGAGCTCAGAGAATAGACAGTGAGTGTAGAAACAAAGAGGTGGTTTTAATGTTATGTCACTCTCTCTCTCTCTCTCAGCTGTTCATGGTGGACAACGCCGCAGACGACTGGAGGATAGCCATGACGTACGAGCGCATCTTCTTCATCTGCTTGGAGATCCTGGTGTGTGCCATCCACCCCATCCCGGGCAAGTACACCTTCACCTGGACGGCGCGGCTGGCCTTCTACTACACCTCGTCCAAGACAGACGCGGACGTGGACATCATCCTGTCCATCCCCATGTTCCTGCGCCTGTACCTGATCGCCCGCGTCATGCTGCTGCACAGCAAGCTGTTCACGGACGCCTCGTCCCGCAGCATCGGCGCGCTCAACAAGATCAACTTCAACACGCGCTTCGTCATGAAGACGCTGATGACCATCTGCCCCGGCACCGTGCTGCTGGTCTTCACCATCTCGCTCTGGATCATCGCCGCCTGGACCGTCAGAGCCTGCGAAAGGTGCCTCCGATCACGTCCCTCTCGCGCTTCACCGCGGGGTTTCGGTTCTTTATGCCGAGGTCAAACGTCAGACTGTGAGTCTCCAGAGTGGAGCTGTGGTCTTACCTCTGACCTCATCATAAAGAGATTGCGAGTTTGATCCTCGGTGATCTCTCATCCTCCTGTAGAGCACAGCTGTCCACTCATGGTGCTGGATAGCACAGGTGTCTCTCAGCTGATGTGACAGATCTGGGCAGTCTGTGTTCTGTTAGGGACTATTCACACCAAGTCAGTTTTCTGAAAAAAAAAAGTATATATTTTATTACACACAATCCCACTGTAGAATAAAACTACACTTATAAAGCTTTATAAATGGTCTACAATCTGTTTATTAACGGTTATTTATTAAGTTGTAAAAAACATTAAAATGATGAAAGTGAAATGAAAGCGCAACAATGACCTGCTCTTTGCCAAATTGTGAACCCACATCCATCCACACTTTTAAACCTCAGACCTCTGGATACTGACCTTCCTCTGTCTTCTCCATCAGACGACATTAACCCTTTAACGGCCAAGTTTAATCAAGTACCCTCTTATAATGTGAAATGACTTTGACGTTTTCGGTACGTTCTGAACTTTAGAGGAAAACAAAGTCACTGTTCCCCTTTTTATCTCTGTGTTATAAATGATTATTAATGACCCTTAAGGTGTTTACAACCTAATTAATAACCAGGTATTAAACAGATTTATAAAACACTGATGAACATTTATAATGTCGTCTTGTTTTGAAGTGGTACCTTAAAGATGGACTAAGTCCACTATTTGTGTGTAAACACTCTGTAATTGTGGGAAGACAGTGGAAGAGGAAGAAGCACTGGATTCTTAGAGGATCAGCAGCAGCGATGATGAATGGATCGTTTTAATTTTAACACACACTGGGTTCCCACCATTCTACAGAAGAGGTGACAACACAGAGAGTTCAGGGCTTTACATGAACGAGGTGTTCTGACGCCATCTTAATGCTTGATGTTGTGATTGGTCGGCCTGGGTTTAACGTTTCCCTACAAGGCAAAGCATAGGACGAGTTTGAATTTAAAAAAATGACGACAGTGTGAAAGACGCCGTTAACGTACGTGTGTTCCTTTTCCAACCTGACGTGTGTTTTATCGTCTGTTAAACTGCACTTGGTGTGAATACTGTAAACTGCCCAGTGGCATTGTGTTAGCAACAGGTGGCAAAGAAGGGCACAGATCACTCCAGATAAGTCTATCACTATAACATCACTAACTCCACTCTGTCACTACAGCTGTCACAGTAATTACATCATTAACTCATCGCATGATCGAGGATCTTTATATGCGTTTACATAAGAATAAAGGCCACTCACTCGGTTCTGTTCCCTGGTTTTCCCTGGTTTTCTCTGGTCTCTCAGCTCTGGAGCCGTTATGTGTTCTATTTGGTTTATGTTTTATTTATTCAGGATATTTAAACATGTCTTATATTCCAGTTCTAATATCTGAATATTCCTAATGACTAAGATTCAATGCTCTTTAAAGAAAGGTGTGTAATTGCATTATTGTGCTGTTACATTATGTTTATATCCGTGGTCTTAAAGTAACAGTAATATCATTTATCGCAACTATTTTTAGGACAATGCCTCAATCACAAGGAATGGCTGTTAGTGGAAGACTGGTTCACTACGTCTACGTCACTCTGTAACTCTTTATAAGTCTCTATAACTCTGCTGTGTCTGAGCTGCTGTCGCAGTTGCTTTCTGTGAATCACGTTCTGTTCCTGAGGGTGCTGTGAATGATGGGTAGTAACCTTTTAAACAGCGTTTAGAGACGCCGCAGAAACCAGGACAAACGTCTCTGGAGGCTCTCAGATCCTTCAATTAGCTTTTTAAAGGGAAGGTTACCGCAGAACTGCAGCGGCCAGACTTCCACGAACCTGTGTGAGTTACAGCAGCCAGTCAGAAGTCTTTCCTCATTTGCGTTTACATTTAGTTTCGCAGATGCTCTTCTCCTGGGCTTACAAACCGGAGGAGCACGCACCTGCACAGAGGGGCCCTGTCCTTTCACACACGTGGCACACAGCAGGAAGATTTCTGAGTCAGATTCATCCTCACAGATTAAGAAGTGTAGAGGTGGGGCGGCGTCTGTGCGACACATGCTGGGTACACGGCACGATTCTCCAGACACTTCCTGGCTCTGTTCACACAGGCACTCAGTCAGACTTTACCCTTTACCCTTTGTACTGGGTTGTTAATGTTCTCCTCCAAGCGTGTCGAGCTTCAGAGGAAGCTTGGTGTCATCATGTGATTTGAGGGAGACTTGGCCCCTCCCTGGAAATGTCTCAGTGACTAAGACTGGGGAGAAAAAGTCTCAAACAGTACACCACCGTGATGAAGTGGCCATAAAGTGAATGTACATTAGTATTATGCTGTATATTGATCCATGATGTTTGTACCCCCTGCGTGTGTTTTCAGGTACCATGACAACCAAGACGTAACCAGCAACTTTTTAGGAGCCATGTGGTTGATCTCGATCACTTTTCTAACCATCGGATACGGGGACATGGTCCCGAACACGTACTGTGGCAAAGGAGTGTGTCTCCTCACTGGGATCATGGTGAGTTCAGGAAGAGGTTTCACTTCTTTTCAGACTGTTTCTTGTGGTATTAGCAGAACTAGCTAAAGCTAACCAGGTCTGTGGGCCGAATTTCTAATGCAGCTAGTTGTTTTAAAGGACTGACAAATAAATATAAGTTGTACAGGACACAAATGAATACAAAACCAAGTCTGTATTTCAGGAAAATAAGGCAGGATTTGAGCGGATTTGGCACTGTTTTGATAACGAATGTCATGAAAGTATTGTGATTTCTAATGAATCCAAGCCCAAAATCATTCATTGTGTTGTTGTGGGACTCGGTTTATTTGGTTGTGTTTTGATTTGATTTGGTTTATTTTGTTTTGTTTGTTCGCTGTGCCTCAGGGCGCCGGATGCACTGCTTTGGTGGTGGCCGTGGTGGCAAAAAAACTGGAATTAACCAAAGCCGAAAAACATGTTCATAACTTTATGATGGACACGCAGCTGACGAAAAGAGTAAGTGAACTACGGGAAAGCAGAGTGAACGGAAGGGAAGTGAAGTGAACTAAAATGATGTGAAGTAAAAGGTGAATCGAAGCAAATGAAGTGAAGTACAGAGAATTCAAGTGAAATGAAGCTAATTAAAGGGAAGTAAGTGAACTAAAGTGAAGTGAAGTGGCCAGCGAAGTGCTGGTGTAGTAAAAACACAGGGACTAGTTGATGATTGACGAGCGATACATAGATGCTAGTGATTCTGGGATCGATAGCAGGTCGATGGTCAGGTCTCAGCGCCAGCTGTGTGTCAGATTAGAGCTCTGTATTTACAGCACAGTCCAGGGAGTGTCCTTCCCGTGGGAAGTCCTCTTTTATCCCAAATGTAATTGAAGAGCTGAGACATGTTTTGGGTCAGAAGCTTGTAGTTTTACACAACAGCTACGAGGCTAATGTTGCTAACAAATTGGCATGACCTTTTTCCCAAAAAGCATGTGGACTGAGAGGGATCCCCGATTAACTAAATATATATACGCTTTTGGTCGTTTTTAAACACTAGCACATGCTAACATTGCTCAACACTGGATTTACAACAGAGGTGGCTTTAAAATTTTAACCATTTATATTTATCATTCGCATTTACTCTTTAGTACAATAAGCTCAGGACCCCCACAGAGCAGGTGTGATGTGGTGGTGGATCATTCTCAGCGCTGCAGTGACACTGATGTGGTGGTGGTGTGTTAGTGTGTGTTGTGCTGGTGTAGAGTGGATCAGACACAGCAGTGCTGCTGGAGTTTTTAAACCCCTCAGTGTCTGGACCGAGAACAGTCCACCGACCAAAAACATCCAGCCGACAGCGTCCTGTGTCACTGATGAAGGACTAGAGGACGAGCGACACACACTGTGCAGCGACAGATGAGCTACTGTCTCTGACTCTACATCTACAAGGTGGACCAACGAGGGAGGAGTGTCTCACAGAGTGGACAGAGAGTGGACACAGGGTTTAAAAACTCCAGCAGCACTGCTGTGTCTGATCCACTCTACACCAGCACAACACACACTAACACACCACCACCACGTCAGTGTCACTGCAGCACTGAGAATGATCCACCACCACATCACACCTGCTCTGTGGGGGTCCTGGTCAATGAAGAAGCAACAGAGCAACAGATGGACTACAGTATGTAATTGCAGAACTGCACATGATAATGTTCCTTTCTCTGCCGCAGGTGAAAAACACGGCTGCTAACGTTCTCAGGGAGACCTGGCTCATCTACAAGAACACCAAACTGGTGAGGAAGATGGACCACGCCAGGGTCAGGAAGCATCAGAGGAAATTCCTCCAAGCCATTCACCAGTACGTAGCCCCCGTCCCCTCCAGTTTAGCACACGTGTCCTTCACAGTGTCCTGTCTTCTCTGTGAGCGTCCAGTCTTCTGTGTGAGGACACGCAGCTGAAATCTGAATTGTTTGACACCTGTAGCTGAGGGAGGCAGGTTTACTGGAACAGATCAGGCCTTTCCTCAGGAGTTTCTGCTCGTTCTGAGGTTGGATTTGTGGTGGTCTTATCTCTATAAGATACTGACTAATGCTCCTCATGTTGGATTTAATACACAGCGTGGCCAAAAGTATGCAGACACCAATAGATATAACAGGAGTTTGTCCTGTGTTTGCTGCAGCAACAGCTTGTATTCTGGGGTGGGTTTATACGAGCCCTTTGACAGTATTCAGCCACATTAACATTAGTGAGGTCAGGCACTGCCTTTGTAGAATTTGTTCTGGACCAGAGCTGTCATCTGGACCTCCGTCACTCCAGAGAGGATCCAGTTCCACTGCTGCACAGCCTGGTGCTCGGGGGCTTTATTTGGCACTGAGCATGAGTCCCTTAGGATCATGTGCAGCTGCTCTAGACATCCTTCACAAGCGTAAAGTAGAGGATATCTGTGATTATAAGGGGTGTCTACAAACTTTTGGACACATAGTGTAGCTTTCCTGACATAGTGCAGATCAGATGTAACCCTGTGTGTTATTTGTAAAGCTTCAGTAAGTGTGATCAGACGCATTACAGCAAGGCTGTGATGGAGAGAGTGCTGTAGAAGTGCTGTACAATGTTGGATTTATGTTTGCTTTGCTTTTAATGACGTTATAACATCGGAAGCTTTATTTTCAGACTATTTTTTAACAGTAAATGAGTGTAAGAATGTCATGTTTGTGTATCTCAGCTCTGAGACCATGGAAACTCCCAATGATTCTCAGAGTGAGCCCAGAATGAGCTGAAAGTGAGCCTAGAGTGAGCTGAGAGTGAGTGTGTGAAGGAATGTGTGAGTGTGTGCAGAGTGAGCCTTGAGGAAGCCAACAGTTAGTCCAGAATGAGCTGAGAGTGAGTTGGCGATGAGTCGAGAGTGAGCTGTGAGTGAGGTCTAAAGCCTGAATCCTGGATTGCTCAGTGATTCACAGTCATCCGTAATTTCTCTTGACGTTTATACAGCGTCTAAAAGCCGCACTCGCTCAAATCCACACTTCATTACTTGGAGATGCAGAAGCAGAAATGCTCTCAACCCTTGTGTGTGTGTGTGCGTGTGTGTGTGGGAGCGTGAGTTGGCACAGTTGGCATTCATTTACTTTTCGTCTTGAAGGCTGGCGTTTCGAGGACACGTTCATGAACCGTCAACAGAAAACGAAAAAATGAATCATTCATTCCCTTAGACATTAATTCTGAATCATCCTGATCAGACACTGGGATATGAATCAGTGACTCAGACCTGACTCATGACTCTCAAATCACTCTCTGACCCTTCAAACGAATTGTGACTCGACTCCCTAATACGTCCCTAAATGACTCCCTACATGGCTGTCCTCATGACAACACAAACTGCCCCTTGTGTTTGTTTTCGTTCAGATCCTCCGAGTCTTTTAAGGTGGAGCGGTGTGAAGCGAGTGTAGCTTGTTGGTGGTTGAAGTGTAACTTGTCTGTAACCCTTATCCAGTTCAGGGCGACGGTGGGTCCGGAGCCTACCCAGAGTCTCTGGGCACAAGGCGGGAACACACCCTGGAGGGGGTGCCAGTCCTTCACAGGGCGACACACACTCACACATTCACTCACACACTCACACCTACGGACACTTTAGAGTCTCCAATCCACCTACCAAAGTGTGTTTTTGGACTGTGGGAGGAATCAACAAAAATAAGTCAGTGTTAACCACCTATGGAGCAGGAATAGAGCAGCATCCTCATCTCTGTTCATGTTTCAACATTCAGAGAGAGAACACCTGAGTCGTTTTGGACATAGACACGTTTATAGAGCCAGGGTTGTGTATAAACAACGGATCTTTTTTCAGTGAAAAGACTGGAGACCAGAAAATGGTGAGGAAACATTCTCAGAATTTTATAAAGTGTTTTGGATTAAAATCGTGAACAGCACCTTTAATGGATTCAGACCCTGAACTCACATCCTGAATCAGACTCACTTTTAAATGACTCGTCACTTGATTCAGACCTTCATTTATATGAGACTGCACTTGAACGACACTCAGCTCGACCTGCTTGGACTGAATGTAACCTATAGCAGGGTGTTTGATTATCTGTAAAATCTGATCACATCTCACTGTCAGAAGACATCCCTCTGAGACATCAGCTGGACATTAAAGTCACTTCAGCCGAAGCCCAGTGTTATTTACCTCTGCTTTAAAAAAAATCGTCAGACGGAGATAAGTCGCGCTGACAAAGAGGGTGAGGCCTGAGGGACGGCAGAGCAGAGGTTCACACAGAAACGAGGGGAAACTGATCCGAGATCAGAAACATTTCTGAGAAAACTGGAGAACTCTCCGGATCTTGTCCTGATCTCGTGTGTCCTGCCATCGCCCTGCTTCAGTTTTCATGACCACAGCATTTTCACCTGCTTTCATTCTCTCTCCTTTCACATTCAGACTCTCTCTCTCTCTCTCTCTCTCTCTCTGTCTGTCTCTTTCTCGGTCTCTCTCATTCTCTCTCTCTGTCTCTCTCTCTCCCTGTCTCTCTCTCTCCCTGTCTCTCTCTCTCTCTCTCTCTCTGTCTCTCTCTCTGTCTGTTTCTCTTTCTCTCTCACTCTCTCTCTCTGTCTCTGTTTTCACACCCTCTGTACATTTCTGATAAAACTGTTTATTTAACTCTCATCCTCTGTTCAAACTAATCTCTCTCTCTCTCTCTCTCTCTCTCTCTCTCTGTCTCTCTCTCTCTCTCTCTCTCTCTCTCTCTCTCTCTCCGTCTCTCTCTCTCTCTCTCTCTCTCTCTCTCTCCCTCTCTCCCTCTCTCTCTCCCTCTCTCTCTCTCTCTATCTCCCTCTCTCTCTCTCTCTCTCTCCCTCTCTGTCTCTCTCCCCCTCTCTCTCTCTCTCTGAGCTGTATATTTGGTGATGATTTTATCAGCAGTGAACTGTGTGGTGTTTAAATAATCTCCGCTGTAATGTGTTTCTGACTCGAGGGAGATGTGTGTTGTGTTTGAGGACACGGCTGAAACACTGTAAAAGCAGTTTGAAAGTTTGTGGCCTGAGTTGAGCGGATGTGGAACATGGAGCGAAAGAGCAACGGCGCGACAGTGTTTACAATTCACTCTGTTCCAATTCACACAGAGAGCGAGTGACGGAGAGAAATAAGGTTAAGAGCAATAGAGAAAAAGAGAGGTGAAAGAACACTAAAGAAAGGAGGGAAACCTAGTAACATGCAGAAAAAAGGGGAGACAGAAACAAGAGTGAGAAAGAGAGACAGAGAAGAGATGAAGAGAAAAAAGGAAAACGATAGATTTGGAGGAAAGATAATAGAGATAGAGAAGGGAAAGGGAGAAAGAAGGAAAATGAATGAGGCCAAGAAACAAATTAAATAAACAAATAAAATTATAGATTTGTGTTTTGACATGCTACACATGCTTCAGCTCTAGGTGGTGCTGCTCTGTGTGTTTTCATGGCTTACCGCTCTGTTACTGAGCTGTTGTCGCTCTTAGACGCTGCTGTTTGACAGTAAGAGAGCCTACAGTTGGCTGGGGCAGCTCTAGCAGAAAGTGAACCTACTGACCCTCGAGGGTCATAAATCACTTCAGCAGCCCACGTTCACTTCTCATTGTTTCAGCTTGTTTTTACAGCACTCCTTCCTCCGACAGCTTTGATTTACTATGGAAAGTCGATATCCGCATTTATTCAGTGACATGCTAACTTATGCTAATCGCAAGCAGCCTTCTTGCTGTTTCAGGGCAGATTTAGACATCCTCTCCTGATACGTCAGAGTGAGTTAGTGCCACTTTCCCAGCTCTTTCCGAGGCTTGGGAGCAGAAGGAAAATGCCAAGAGTGAGCAGTCGTACTCTTGTCGTACTCATTAGCGAGCTGGCTAACGTCCAGTCGGGATGCATACATCACACGCTACAGTAAAAGATTAATGGGCAAAGTGCCATGGCTCGATAATGCATTTTATTTTTTACTTAGAAATAATGTATTTTTGTCCTGTGGGTATTGCTGTGTGTGTATGTGTGTGTGTGTGTGTGTGTGTGTGTGTGTGTGTGTGTGTTCACAAGTCAATAAGGCTAGCATGTTTAGCCTTATGAGTGTGTTTTGTCACTGTCAAGAAAAAGCATCTCTATTTTTTCGATTTTTTTTCCCACATCATTTAAACACAGGAGTAAACTGTTGCATTGTGGGGAAACTTTCATGAAAAATAGACCAATAGAAAAGCTTCAAAGGATACTTTGAATTTTCTCTCCATAGTTTCCTTGTAACAGTCTTCCTGTTTCTACAAAGACTGTTCCTGAATTTACATGCTAACAGATGCTAGCGCCTTATTAGCCTAATTATGTAAATGACAGCATGCTAATTAGAAGACATTAGAATTCACCTCTCGTTATAAACATTAGTAATAAGTCATTCCAGCACCTTCATTTCAGAAGTCTCATACAGCACTGCCCAGCAGTGAGCTCCTTTAGGTCCCTGTCCATTTTTGGGTTCTCATTGTAGTTTTACAATCACAGAACGTAGTCCATGTTTGCTCTGCATACTTTGTTAGACCCCTCTTTCCCCCTGTTCCTCAGCGCTCAGGACCCCCACAGAGCAGGTGTGATGTGGTGGTGGATCATTCTCAGCGCTGCAGTGACACTGACGTGGTGGTGGTGTGTTAGTGTGTGTTGTGCTGGTGTAGAGTGGATCAGACACAGCAGTGCTGCTGGTGTTTTTAAACCCTGTGTCCACTCTCTGTCCACTCTGTGAGACACTCCTCCCTCGATGGTCCACCTTGTAGATGTAGAGTCAGAGACAGTAGCTCATCTGTCGCTGCACAGTGTGTGTCGCTCGTCCTCTAGTCCTTCATCAGTGACACAGGACGCTGTCGGTTGGATGTTTTTGGTCGGTGGACTGTTCTCGGTCCAGACACTGAGGGGTTTAAAAACTCCAGCAGCACTGCTGTGTCTGATCCACTCTACACCAGCACAACACACACTAACACACCACCACCACTTTAGACAAAGCAGTGCTGCTGGAGTTTTTAAACCCCTCAGTGTCACTGCTGGACCGAAAATAGTTGAGAGTGTCCTGTGTCCACTGACGAAGGACAAGAGGACGGCTGACACATGAGCTACAGTCTCTGACTTTACATCTACATGTCCTACATCTACTGCTGCGGTGTTCAGAGGCGCTGTGCTCTACACTCCTCCAGCCGAGGCAGAGTTGGAGATTAATTCACGAGGCGCGGTTCAGCACTATGTGGCGCTGCTCTGTGAGTTTGTGTTGACTGGGCCGACTGTAGCAGGGCAGATGTTTCTGAGTTGCCGCGGTAAAGAAGGCGTGTCTCTTCCTCTGTAAACGCTGGGCAGATTTCTGACCCAACTTCTCCTTTGGGAAAACTGGCCTTGTTCCAGAGTCATAAAGATTCATGATGAAGTGGAGGCTCCAGCATTTCATCAGTGTTTTGGCTCTTCATCACACTCTCTCCTTTCTTTCTTTCTTTCTTTCTTTCTTTCTTTCTTTCCTCCATCTTCATTTATTCTCTTTCTATCTGTATTTCCCTCTCTACCTCCCTCTCTGTCTCAGTCTTTTACCCTCCACTCCTTTAATTTTGTTTTCATCGGTTTGATTTCTTCTCTTTGTTGTTTTTCTATTCTCTCTATCTCCTCGTTTTCCTTCTCAATTTTACTTAGTTTCCCCTTCTCTCTCTCTCTCTCTCTTTCTCTCTCTCTCTCTGCTGTATTTACCCAGTACCCATTGATTTCCGTCTCTCTGTCTCAGTCTCTCCATCATTCTGTCTCTCCGGGCTGGAGCCCACGTTTGTTCAGTGTGGAGAGAGATGGAGGAGAGCAATATTTCTGCCTGCTGAATATGAAGGGGTGAGGACGACAGTGAATAGGTGATTGAGTGAGTGTGTAAGTAGGTTTGTGAGTGAGTGAGTGAGAGCATAACGTATGTAATTAACTTTTTATGACTAGATGAAGGTATTTTTACCCCTCAGTCATTTCTGTTGCCCCACCCAGGTCTAATTAGTCCTGTGAGTGATTGTTCAAAAAGAGAGAGAGAGGGGAGAGAGAGAGAGAGAGAGAGAGAGAGAGAGAGAGAGAGAGAGAGAGAGAGAAAGAGAGAGAGAGACAGAACAGCTGGCCTCAGATCAGCTGGGGTTTAATAGGAGCAGGAGCTGATGACAGGCTGCGAGGACGAGGAAGAAGAAGGGATGAAGGTTACCTGTCCTAATGTCTCTGTGACACCAGGGGAACTGTTTGGAAGTGAGAAAGACAGAGTGGGAAGGTGAAAGGAAGAAAGAGAGAGAGAGAGAGAGAGAGAGAGAGAGAGAGAGAGAAACAAAAGTGTGAGAGAGAAAGACAAAGAGATGAAGAATGAAAGAGAGAGAAAGGAAACAGAAAGAGAAATGATGACCGAGACAAGGGCAGGGTGTGTCTGTTCCTTTAAATGATAATGAGCCGCTCGCTGTTCACCCCGACCCCGAGCGCACAGCAGTGAGGAGCGAGGAGCAGAAGCTCTGGTTTTTAGCCGTTTTCACTCTGTTCTCTTTCTTCTCCGTTTTTACTCAGTGCTCTTATTTCTCCGCGCTCGTTGTTTAATGAATTATGAATTTTAAATATTACAAATTTTAAAGATGAACCATTAATTGCTAAAGAAGGCAAGGCTTTCTCAGAAATCCTTGAATGGTCAGATCTCTGTATTCATGAGGCCATTAATATTAAACAGTGTGTGTGTGTGTTTGTGTGTCTATGTGCCTCGAGTTCTGACATTGTCTGATTGTGGTGTGCTGTAATTGAAGACTGTATGTGAGTGTGTGTGTGTGTGTGTGTGTGTGTGTGTGTGTGTGTGTATTTGTCCATATACCACCTGCTGCGTCTCTAAGGAGTAGTTAGTGAGAGTCTGGGTCAGAGCACACACTCCGGTATCACTTGGTTTTAATGGAACACACATTGATTAATGCAAATTGTGATAGTGGTTTTCTTTTGTTTATTGAAGCTCAGTGTGTGAAACTCACTCTGACATATTCAGTCCTTCGTCAACCAAAAGGCATTAGACATCAACTGAAACGTCTTGCCCTTTTACAGCTCTAAAAATTCACTTTAGAATACGGAGCAAATTGATCCCGGGCGATGCCCCCCCCCCCCCCCCCATCCCTTCCCTCGTGTTTCTACCCAGCACTGGCACGTGTCTGCTGCTGATCACAGTCCAGTGTGTTAATCTGTTCAGTGCTGTTCCATTAGCTGTAGTTCGAAAAGGAGCGTGGGTTGCCATCACTGAAGCATAAGATTAGCCCCATCCTCCAGAGGCATGTGGCACTGGCTGAGATCAGGGGAGACTCCCTGACGAACTAATAACCAGAGGAAAACTCCAAAACCGAGACTCGCTCTAAAGTAATTAATCAAACACTGCTGACGTTACAGAGAACCTAAAGGGTTAGAATATTCCCAGTTTTGCTCTAATTTAATCTGTGTTTAATGTTTGTTGGTAAAGCAGCAGGCAGGAGGAGTCCAGTGTGGTTCTGTAGATACGCGCAGCGCCAGAACAAGCCCAAACATTTCTTTTATATATATATATTTTTTTTTTTTTAAAAAAACAACCTACAAACCATTTTGTTTCTTGTCCAGTTTTACTAGGGATTTTAAATATGTTTTATAAATGCCACCCAGGCTTTTATTGGGGGCTTTATAGGTCTCACCTCATTCGAAGAGAAAGGAGCCAGGTTTTGTGGGAGTGGAAATAATAACCCGGCGATGCCAAGATGTTATTCATACTTCGTTTACCATTCGATACACCTCCATGTGTGCTCCATTAGCGAAGGTCATGCAGAAAAATACGTCACTGCAGCGTTTCCATTCTGTGTAAGACAATAACTCATCAGTGGCAAGGGTTTTTAATGGTATTGGCACCCGCTTGAGTGAAGGGATTCTGTGCCAATTTGGCAACGTGGGATGAACCGTGTACCTAATGCCAGAGAGATTTTCTCTCTGTGGTTTTGAAGGGGTTATTAATACAACATAACAGAAGGAATAATTTGATAAGAGTGGTGTGTGTGTGTGTGTGTGTGTATCTGTGTGTGTGTGTTTGTGTATGTGTGTATTAACTGATCATACCACATTTGAACTGATGTTGCGATGATTCATTTGTCTGTTTTTATGTTCCTTTCTTTCCTATTTGTGTCGACACAATGCCATAGAGCCCGGAAGTAAGTCCCTCCGCCCCGGCCTCCAGATACACACTCTGCTGTGTGCATGCGACTGAAAGCTTGTCTTTCTACCCAACGATCTGAGTCCGCACCACTACTCAACTCCCTCATTTGATAAGTGAAATTCATACTGGCTTTTATTACTCTTTATTTACTAACACTGATTTTATCACCATGGAAACTACCACCCAGGGCTCCTTTTGGTTTTAGGGTAAACGCACTACAGTTCAAAAGCTTGGAATCACAACAAATATGAGCCAATGTCAAAATCGGATGTATTTAAAAAGCATGTTGTTATAATATCAACGTTACGTACGCATTTATAAAATCCTGATACTGACAGAACGTTTATTAACGCAGTAAAGGATGAGGGTCACGGTACGATGGCGGTGGCAGTAACCTAGTGTCACATACATCAACAACAACATACATCAATAAATTAGAATAGACACAAATAAGGGTCAATAAATCTCTAAATATTATAAATGAATGTGCATCCCAAAGTTAAACTGATTTAGTTCAAATAAATGTATAACACAAACCTAATATAATATTTTTGGACGATGACCAGAGCTGTAGATTACGAGAAAACTGCGCAGTATCAACTGATATTAGCTGTTTATTTATTTTATCAGTAAGTCAGTGTAACATCACATTTTGGCGTCTAGTTTTTAACATACTCAGAGGTACTTAATAATAACAAGCTATAATAATAATAATAATAAGTGATTCCAGTTTTTGAACAGTGTTTTTTGTAGAAGCTTATTTGCAATTTTTTTGAATTCATATTTAACTTTTACACATCCACTTTTCCTGAAAAAAATCATTGCACTTTTCCAGTTTCTCTTTCATAAACACACAACTGCAACCCAGGTTTTTATATAATCACACTTTTAAAGCATACATTTTTTTTTTCGAAATGAATTTCAATTATTAATGAAGGAGGGTCTTTTTCCTGCCATTGCTGCATGAGTGTGATGATTTGAATCCTTTAATCAGATCAGACACTGATTAAACTCGACCTGACTTTGCTTCCATGAACCAAAGGATGACTGCTAAAGCTAAAATAGCTAAAGCTAAAGCTCTAGAGTAGCCCTCTGTTTAATTACACACTGCCTTTCAGTCCTCTAAAACACCACGTGGTTCATCTTTGGGCTTGTGGAACCAGATCTGTGTCTGGAGATCCATCTGCCTCTGCCTTTCCTTCCATATTTTCTCCCTCTGTGGCCTTTAGGGCGAGACGTCTAACAGAAATGTGTAAACACTGAATAACTTCAGGATATTCAAATTAGGGGAGCAGTGTTGCCAGTATTAATCACATAATCACAAATTTCAGACACCACGAAATCCAGAATCATTCTTGAGTATGAGTAGTTTGTGCAGTTTTTGACAAATGTAGTCAATCAACAAATTCATGTTTGGTGTCTGAAGTTTTAGCCACAATGCTAATGTAGCTACATATTTGCAAACAACATGACTAAATCATCATGCAGTGACCTCAAACTGTGTACTTTGTTGAATAATCTCAATAGAGTTGAGTAGACTTGTTACTCTAATGGCATTGTTTATAATACTTAACATATAAACAAAGACAAACGTGCACATTGATGCTAACACTGTTTTTAGCAAACCTGTGTGCTTTTGTCCAGGTTTTATAGACAACAGTG
Source organism: Hoplias malabaricus (assembly GCF_029633855.1). Taxonomy (NCBI): domain Eukaryota; kingdom Metazoa; phylum Chordata; class Actinopteri; order Characiformes; family Erythrinidae; genus Hoplias; species Hoplias malabaricus. The sequence continues at coordinate 775,887 of NC_089817.1, forward strand.
TGTTATGCAGTGTCAGTGACCACATTAAGAAGTCAAAAGGTTATTTACAACTCCACACAGTGTGAGATGTGTGTGTGATGATTTTAGACATGCTGCTAATCACTGTTAGCTAATTAGCCGTAGTAGACTAGTGTAAAGCTAAACTGGCAGAGTATAAACTGCTAATTAGCTTGCTGCATGTAACATATAATTCTTTTATATTATACATAAATAACAAATTAAGACACCAATATGCCTTAACTGATCAACTACATTAGGATTTTAGTGTTTGTTATATGTTTATGGAGCCCCACTGGTGACATGTCTTCTAAATAAACCTGATGACTTAGCAAAGCATTGGTGTCCCTAAATCATAATAAACTGAGGGAGCTAGATAGTTAAGTTGACTCGACCGTCACAGTTAATTATCTCACATCTTGCTAAGTGATGGCCATGACTAAATTATTACTAAAGTCATTGCCACAACTTGAAATGAAATATGCTTAAAATTTGCCACATATTTGTTTAAAATTAAGTGCACATTTAGTAGCTCATTTGGGGGGAAAAGAAAGTGTACAGAAAGTGTACTATTTTTGAACGCCTAATTTGTACTAAATCATTTCTAATTTGTAATTTTAAATTACATTACGTTAAACTTAATATACTGTATACTGTGTGTGCTAGTCATATGTTAATTCTGCATCTCTGTAAGAACACTTTATATATAGCATAAGTTTTATTAGTGATTATTTTGACAGGGTCTGATTATTTGTTTATATTTGTGATTTTATTTTATATTTTTTTAATACTTTAAGCTCATCTAATGGGTTTTAGAGTTGAGGCAGTCATCTCAGAGAAATGTATTTCACTTGACTAGGTGACCAGACTTCCTCTTTTACCCGGACATGTCCTCTTTTTTAGACTTAAAAAAATGTCCGGGCGGAATTTCACAAACGTCCGGGATGTTGTTTTTTCTAGAGCTTACATAGAACTTCGAGAAGTTTCATTCACAAACTAGTCCCGCCCCTCCCCTACTCCGATTGGTTCGCTTGAGTGAGAAGGGGGCGTGGTGAAGTAGCCTAAAATCTTCTGATTGGACGGTCTGACTGTAGAGCTACCGTTATTGGTCGATAACCGTCTCTGTAAAAATTTAATTGGTCAGTCTGCACGTCAGTAGTCGTCCACCCCTGACTTGACAAAATATTACAGACTAGTACACTCAGTGTATATAACTTAATATAATTTAAATTACATATTAGTAGTGATTCAGTACAAATTAGTGTTTCCAAAGGAACATAACTTAAGTGTGCTTTCTTTCTGACAAAAGTCAGCGTGTGTCACGTCAATGCTAGAAGCTAACGCAGTGCAGGGAATCAATCTCTGTCAGGGGAGGAGTCTCAAAACAAAAAGATAGTGCCATGGGGAGCTCTGTTCAGGAAGTAGCGCACTGTAGAACTTGAAAGCACATGTCAAGCTTTGCTTATAAACATCACTTTCTTCTGAGGTGTACTGCTCTCTTAAGTTGGGTACATTCATTATTACCAGGAGGGCTCCTTTTAAATCAGATGTTTGGAGAACAATGACTTTTATCTACATTCCTAAAGAGCTAGTAATCAACGTGTTAATTGATGTGTTACTGATGAGTTCAGCTCGGATCCAGCAGGTGGCGCATTAAAACGAGTGCTGCAGTCTTCAAAGTGGGCAGTTAAGACCTAGTGGGAAAGAAGTTTGTTGGCTCAGTGTGTGTGTGTGTGAGTGTGTGTGAGTGTGTGTGTGAAGGTCAGAAGAAGCCTGAGGATGCTCCTGCATGCCATCCCCCCCAACCTCCCTCCACTCCTACACACACCAACCCACGCCATTCTGCTTTTTGGCCCAGAATACATTTCTTTCTCTCTCACGCGGCCAGCAGGAAACAACACGGCTCAAGTGCCCCCCTCCCTGTAAATTAGACACTAAAAAAAACACAAACGTGAATAAAATTCCCCTAAACGCAGCACATTTAACACCAGTGCCACCCCCTGAGCCATGAGGATAACATCTCAGGCTCCTGTCCGTGAACAGACACGAATAGATGTGAATAGATATGTACCCATGTTGCTGCGATGAAGAACAACATGATTAATGAGCCCTTCAACGCGTAGGAGTGCTGTTCATAAACTCAGACGCCTATTAAAGCTGGACACAAACCGTGTGTGTAGTCAATAACTTGAACAGCACACCCAATGGTCTGTGAGAGACTTTATCTCTGTGATAGAAGCATCCGGCTGTGAAATGAACATTCAGACTTTGAAATGCCCATCTGCCCAGCAGGATTAAAGGCACAGTCTCTCTCCTGATTTGCAGCAGTAATGATCCTGTTTACACTCTGCATTTAAATGTATCTGTGTCTGGATGGTGTCCGTCTACGTGTTTAAAAGGTAAGTGTGATCAGAAAGGGTCTGAACCAGTGGATTTAGAGCACACAGTGACCGCTTGCAGTCGTGGTTAAACCCAGAACGTCTCAGTGATGTGAATGAATAGGTTGTTTTTATTGCTGCTGTGGCTCTCAGTGGTAAATGATAGGGTTAAAAACTCAGTTACACTTTTCTGCAAAATGTCATTGGATTCTGATGGGGGAGCAGTGGTCTAATGGTTAAAGAAAGAGGGCTGAAAGGGTGGTAGGTTTGATTCCCACGAGCGGCAGGAGAACTGAGGGATGTGGGAGTTGAAGGAACAGCACTGTCCTCCTCCTCAGTCAATCTGATAGAGTGTGT
>NC_089817.1:783631-791131 GCF_029633855.1 Hoplias malabaricus
TCCTAATTAAAGGTACAGTATACGAACCCTTGAGGGTATCACCACAGTTAGAGTTTGTCTGACAGTGCAGCACATGCACACCCATGCTACATCCTGTGACACGACGATTATCAAAACACTGTCCTCTCTCTAAAACTTGGGTTGATTAGTTGGTTAGTTAAAGGTCCCATATAGTGCTAAATGTCGTTTCTTTTTTAAAATAAAACTCGACATTTCGAAATATGTCATGATCCATTTTAAATACTGAAACTAAGCCCTCAAATAATGGTGTCTTTGAAGAGTCTCGTAGTTGTGATGTCATAACCATGAACACATTAACACTGGCCCTACTGATTGTGTTGTTAATCCCACCTTGACGTCTAAAAGGACATAAAAATCTTAAAAGATTCTTCCACATTTCGAGTTGGACAAAGCACAGCTCAGAGACAACCAATCAGAGCCCATCTTATTTACACCACAGTGCAGACCTCTTCAGTTATTGCAATTCCAGTCAATTACATACAAAATTAGACATTTCCTGCAGGAGATATTTCCAAATAAGTGCTACACTCACACACCACAGCTGCCGTGCTTTTTTTAAATTGTGCCTCCAAATTTGATAAAGGATGTATTTCTGAGGATTATAATATGATTAAAAGTCACAGCAGCCTGGTGTCTCCAGTAAAACTGTCTCCATCAGAAGAATGTAAGTCTTCACAGGAGATACTCAAGCTCCACTCGCTGTGTGTGTCCATCCCTCCACTGTGAGGAGAGTAACTCTGCACCATGGGTCTGAAATAATGTGGAGCTGGAGAGAAGAAACTAGCACTGAGAACAGGAAATAGACAGAAAAGAAGAAAATGTATTCATTTGTTCATCTTCTGTAAGCACTTCACCCTGATTAGGGATCGGGTCTGGAGCCCACCCAGAATCACTGGACACAAGGCAGGAACACACCCTGGAGGAGACCAGCTTATCACACGGCAACTGTCTACGGGTGTGAGTTTGTGACTGGGTGAGTGTGTGAGTGACTGGGTGAGTGTGTGAGTGACTGGGTGAGTGCGTGAGTGACTGGGTGAGTGTGTGACTGGGTGAGTGTGTGAGTGACTGGGTGAGTGTGTGACTGGGTGAGTGTATGAGTGACTGGGTGAGTGCGTGAGTGACTGGGTGGGTGCGTGAGGGACTGGGTGAGTGCGTGAGTGACTGGGTGAGTTTGTGAGTGACTGGGTGAGTGTGTGACTGGGTGAGTGTATGAGTGAGTGCGTGAGTGACTGGGTGGGTGCGTGAGGGACTGGGTGAGTGCGTGAGTGACTGGGTGAGTGTGTGAGTGACTGGGTGAGTGTGTGAGTGACTGGGTGAGCGCGTGAGTGACTGGGTGATCGTGTGAGTGACTGGGTGAGTGTGTGTGAGTGACTGGGTGATCGTGTGAGTGACTGGGTGAGTGTGTGTGAGTGACTGGGTGAGCGTGTGTGAGTGACTGGGTGAGTGTGTGAGTGACTGGGTGAGCGTGTGAGTGACTGGGTGAGTGCGTGAGTGACTGGGTGAGCGTGTGAGTGACTGGGTGAGTGTGTGTGAGTGACTGGGTGAGTGTGTGAGTGACGGGGTGAGTGTGTGAGTGACTGGGTGAGTGTGTGAGTGACTGGGTGAGTGCGTGAGTGACTGGGTGATCGTGTGAGTGACTGGGTGAGTGTGTGTGAGTGACTGGGTGAGCGTGTGTGAGTGACTGGGTGAGTGTGTGAGTGACTGGGTGAGCGTGTGAGTGACTGGGTGAGTGCGTGAGTGACTGGGTGAGCGTGTGAGTGACTGGGTGAGTGTGTGTGAGTGACTGGGTGAGTGTGTGAGTGACGGGGTGAGTGTGTGAGTGACTGGGTGAGTGTGTGAGTGACTGGGTGAGTGTGCGAGTGATTGGGTGAGCGTGTGAGTGACTGGGTGAGTGTGTGTGAGTGACTGGGTGAGTGTGTGAGTGACTGGGTGAGCGTGTGAGTGACTGGGTGAGTGTGTGACACTGTCCACAGGTGTGAGTGTGTGAGTGACTGGGTGAGTGTGTGACACCCTGTGTTTTACTGGTGCCCTATGCAGGGTGTATTGCACCAAATAATTCTGGGTGGGCTCTGGACTCACAATGACCCCAAGGATGAAGGTGAATGAATGATTCTTAATGAGTTCATATCCATGCATTTTTCTTATAAAGTGTAATGGCACATTAACAACAACATGTTTATTCCTCATATGTGGCATAGAGAGAGAGAGGGAGGTTGGACCATTGACCATTTTTGCACTAATGCTTTCAGTAATTAAAAAGGCGATGCATAAACATTAACATTAAAATATTTAGTAAAACGTAGAATATAAATCTTTTGAAGCAGCGGAGCCTCATCCTGGGTCTTTGCTGTGAGAGATCTCAGGAAACCAGCCACACTGACTCCGCATAAAAACCCACAGCATCCTGGGAATGGAGACGCTGCGGGAGGTTATGAACCAGCTCAAACAGCCCCTCCTCCTACTTACTCCCTCTCTCTCTCTCTCTCTCTCACCCAGCCCCCCGCCCTCGTTAATGGAGAGAGAGGGACAATGGAGGGTGACATTGAGGAAGAAGGAAGCGATTCGTGACTCTGACTCTTTTGCGCCCTCTTTTGTCTTCTCTGTAATTGCTTCTCTCTCTCTCTCTCTCTCTCTCCCTCTCTCTTCCTCTCTCTCCCTCTCTCTCTCTCTCTCTCTCTCTCTCTCTCTTCCTCTCTCTCTCTCCAAGGCAGATACACTATTAATCCTAGCAGCAGATGCTTCCAGAGCCTTGTATAATGAAGCCTGAAATAACTCGGACAGCTGCGCAACTACTGCCTCCTTGGCCAAGAGCTGTGTTCCTCAGTTTCCCCCTCTGTGTTTTCCACTTTTTTTTTTATTGTCAGCAGGACAAGACTTTCCTCGTGTCCTTGCGCTTAAGAAGTCCACAGATAAATGTGTTTCACAAGAGGTTTAGAGCAGCTCTGGAGGTGGTAAGAAGGTGCAGATTATTTTAACTCAGGGGTTATAACGCTCATACTCAAACAGGCAGAGGGTAACGCACCAGCGGTCCGTTACAAACCAAACAAATCCCATTTCAGAAATCCAAATGTTCCCACAGTTGAACACAGTTCTGTTTCTTAATGAAGCGTCTGTGACCCGCTTTGGTCCAAACCCCACGAGCCCCACAGCAGTGTTCTCCCCCTGTGTAAACAGCCCCTGTTCAGAACGCCCGCTTTCAGCACCTGTTCCTTTAAATGATAATGAGCCGCTCGCTGTTCACCCCGACCCCGAGCGCACAGCAGTTTTTTGTTTTGTTTTGTTTTGGGGTTTTTTTGCAGTTTTTGCTGGTTTCTCTTATCTCTCCACCCTTGTTTTCTCTATTTTAGCTCTTGTTTTTCACATTTATGCTCACTTCTCTTTCTCTGCCCTGATTTCTCCTTTTCAACGTGGTTCTCTTATATTTTCAACTTTATATTCTCAGTTTTCACTCAGTTCTATTATTTCTCCACTCCACTGTTTTGGCTCGGCGTGTCTACCACAGTTTGGCAATGTCTGCGCGAATGTAAATCTCAGGATGAAATTAGACCAGCAGTTGTTGTTATTCTGTCACAGTCGTCTCACAAGGACCCATTATATTGCACCAGTTTACAGCCGTGATGCAACGGACTGAAACACCTCAAAGTGGCGCCTGTTTTCGAGCGCTGTGTCCGTGAATTCAGAACCGGGACAGGTCCCGCCCTGATGTCTGGATCCAGTGTGAATTTACTGGAATAAAGTGGATATCTCCCAGTTATTTTGATCATACGTTTGATGAGAAAGGACAGATTTCACCTCTCAGGTCGTCAGTTTGTGTAAAAACACAGATACTGCTCTAAAATAGCGTCAGCTTCTGCTAGCTCCTCTATGGGAGTTTACATACTATGTAAACACCAAGGACTAACCAATGGGAGAGAAGCTTGGACATATCCACCAAGATACAACAGAGAAAAAAATCCTGTTTTTTCCATTGTCCATTGGTCAATTCAAGAATTTAAACCTGACGTTACTCTGAAATGGAAGTGAATTAAAAAAACAGATCTATACTCTCTCCGAAGGCTAATTCTGGTTGTTTATGAGTCTCAGGGGGACCCTAGAGTGCCGTTGAATACCTCTGTCTGACGAAGTACGTCCCAAAGAGAAAGGTCTTAAATCTGAGCTTGTCATGTTATTGAACGCCCTGGAGTAAAAACAACTGGGCAGATCCCACACACACACACACACACACACTCAGTGGAGTGTTTCTCTGAGAGTTCACAGCTGATGAAGCTGTTCTGGAGAAAATCAGCTTAAAAACAGCGCCTCTTTCCAGCGCTGCATTATTTACAGCTTTAAGCTCCGCTCCGAGACGACCCTCGCTCTCTGCGTCCCTTTGTTTTTGTTCCTTCTGATTTTAAAGTAGTTTAGCTGAGCTCAGGTGATATAACAGCTGTTAGCCTCAGCAAAAACCACAGAGAAGCACTCTTCCTGGGCCTGCTTTAGTCCACTCTTTCCTCCATTAGAGCAGAGTAACTGAGGGCAGCAGTCTGTCACACAAAGTAAATAAAAAATACAGAAACTCTCATGTGTGCACTTTGCTTTCGTGCTTTGTCTTTACTTTTACACTACTTCACCTTAACATTTCAAAGCTGAAGTTGTCTTATGATATTGCTGTTGTTTTTCTTGCACAACACAGAGCCAGGCCCCCGGACTCTTCTAAATCTCCTAAAATGGAAAGTGGGAACTCCTGGCAGAAAGAAACTCCAGCCTGGAGGAACAGGGCACCCTGAGAGGGGCTTCTTTAGCCTGTGGGATCCGAAGGCAATACACAATGTACGATACACAATGTACAAACTAGGTTTAGAGCGCCCCCGGTGCCCAGTTTGTTTACCACCTGATGAAAGCTGTCTCTCCAGATTGAAGCGTCCCCCGCTTAAGGGTAATGCCCCCAGTTGCTGCAGGCTGGAGTGGAGTTTCTTGGAGTCTCAGAGTTCCTTGGAGTCCTCGGGGCTGTGGTAGCTCAAGCAGAACAGTGTTACCTCTGTGGCTTAAATATGACACTCAGGAATATTCATTTTACGCTTTTAAAGGTTCACTGGCCTGTGTTCTTTATAGTGACCCTCTCTCTCTCCTCTCTTTTCTCCTGCGATGGTTTTGACTGGATTTATTTTTATTTGAAAGTTGTTTTTCCTTTAAATCTCACAGACTTTTTAATAAAACACTGAGAGACTTTTAAATTGAAATCTCCCCCTGTATTGCCGGGTTTACCTCTTTAATGGACTATGTCTGTTTAATTTTATTATTGAACACTCCTGCTGTTCCACTGCCCCATGCCCTGTTACTGACCCCCGCTTCTTTCCTCTCCTCCCCTCCCTCTCTCCCTCTCCTGCCCCGTGGCTTTAACCTCAGACTCAGAACATCATGTACGACCTGATCTCAGACCTAAACGAGCGAGGCGAGGACACGGAGAAGCGGATCGCGGTTCTGGAGACCAAGCTGGAGACTCTGCTGAGCAACCTGCAGGCTCTGCCGGGCCTCATCAGTCAGCTCATCAGCCAGCAGCACCGGGACTTCCTGGAGGTCCAGCTGCAGCCGTACGAGCGCTCGCAGTCCGTCTCCCGCCGCCGCTCGTCCTCCACAGCGCCCCCAACCTCCTCGGAGAGCAGCTAGAGGCCGGGCGGCACTACCGCCCCCATGCTTCACACTTCTGCAAAAAGCCTTACGGTGTCAACCGCGCGTTGTCTACTAACGGGACCCGGGTTCCTGTAAAGCTGCTTTGTGAAAAGCACTATACAAATGAAATTGAGTCAACCCAGGGCGGATAAAACAGCACGAAGAAACGGTGTGAAACTCTTCCTCATAGTTTTTTTATTTTTACCTCAGAAACAACAACGACGTCAGCTCTTCTCTGCTGACAGGTTCACGGAGAAGATGGGGCTATGGCAAGAGTCACCACCTCCTCTATGGCACAAAATAATACTGTGCCAGAATAGTGCTTCCTAATGGATATCCTCCTGCTCTCTCTTCCACAGCTTTCACAAACGGCGCTGACTCCTTCCTTCAACCAGCAGGTGTTCCGGTTTTCTCTCTCGGTTTTTGTTTCTTAGTTTGTTAATTGTTTTGTTATTTTTTGGGGGGAAATAATGGAGTGTGTCTGAAGCCATGAGTAAATGAGGATAAATGAGGATTAAACCAGCTGCTGACCCACAGAGTAACTATACGGACACCTATAACTAAGTATGTATCCTTTTAGGTTAGAAAACAGCGTAATAAACGATAGAGTTCTCCCTGAAAGCCCCCTCAGAGATGATTATTCATTTTTAGGTTTTTGTTTCGGGGCCATATTGCGAAACAATTTAATGAATGCATCCAAAGCTATACTTGCACTTTTATGCACTTCAATACTGACTGATATGATAGAAATTTGTGTTGCTCATTTAAATAAAAGTAAACAAAAGAAAAAAACACCTTTAGTCATTAGATAATGGCCAGAATGTACAAGGCTAAGAGCAGGATAGTGGAGTAAATGCCCGTATAATCTCAGAATAAGGGACCTCAACCTGAAACTGTGCTTACTCATAGATATTAGACTGCTACTATTACTGCTGCTTCATCCTCAAACACGCTCTGTCCTTAAAGGGAGAATTCCACAGATATTTTGACTAAAATCTCTGCATTAATCCACTGTTGAGATGTAAATAAAGTTATTGAAAGTGGTGTGGTGTGAAAGAGTTAGTGTAGAGAAGCAGATTTCTGCACAGCGCTGGAGACAGGAAAAATAAAACATGATTGTCTTTTTATCACTGCACACAATAAAAAATTTGGATTCCACATTTAAATGAACACTCTCTCTCTATCTCTCTCTCTCTCTCTCTCTCTCTCTCTCTCTCTATCACACACACACACACATGCAATGCTGGGCAGCGAACCCAGCACCCAAGGTGCAGTTGGGGGTTTGGTGCCTAGCTGAAAGGCACTCCACTCTAGCACCGTTTCTTCACTCCGCCTCCCTCAATTGTTCCTGCTGGTCCAGGGGATAGAACCCACAACCTTCTGGTTATTCTCTAACCTTTAGTCTGTGGCTGTCTCCAATCAGGCATCTCTATATCTACAACACAAATGCAATATTTACCAGGTATTTACTGGCGCAGCAGGTAGTGTCTCTGTCACAGCTCCTGGGTCCTGGAAGTTGTGGGTTCGAGTCCCGCTCCGGGTGACTGTCTGTGAGGAGTGTGGTGTGTTCTCCCTGTGTCTGTGTGGGTTTCCTCCGGGTGACTGTCTGTGAGGAGTGTGGTGTGTTCTCTCTGTGTCTGCGTGGGTTTCCTCCGGGTGACTGTCTGTGAGGAGTGTGGTGTGTTCTCTCTGTGTCTGCGTGGGTTTCCTCCGGGTGACTGTCTGTGAGGAGTGTGGTGTGTTCTCTCTGTGTCTGCGTGGGTTTCCTCCGGGTGACTGTCTGTGAGGAGAGTGGTGTGTTCTCCCTGTGTCTTCAGACGTCTGGTTCCA
>NC_089817.1:796131-888631 GCF_029633855.1 Hoplias malabaricus
TTATGTTTCAAAGTCTTTTTTTTTTCAATTTCAGTTTCCCTTTCTTTTGCCTATACAGGGGGTATCCCATAATGTGCTGAAGAATCATGACAAGGACACCAAGAGTAAATGTAACTAGTTAATACTCTATAGACATAATCTCTCTCTCTCTCTCCTCTCTGTCTCTCTCTCTCTCTCTCTCTCTCTCTCTCTCTCTCTCTCTCCTCTCTCTCCTTTCTCTCTCCTCTCTCTCTCTCTCTCTCTCTCTGACCCTGACCCTGTGGATATGAGCCTGAGACTAAACCTAATCTCCATAAAGCTGTGGTAGGAGTAGAGTTTCTCTAAAAAGACTGAATCAGATCAGTGCAGCAGTTTTAAAGGATATGAATTCAGATTCTTTTAGAGACTCCTGTGACTTGTATCTGATTCTCGATGATGAGTTGCCAGTTGCCCGCATGTTATGGACTGATTTTGATTTTTTGGATGCCCGACTCATCTGATGGCCTGATGCTGGAGAGACCAGTGCATTATGTAGCCTGACCAAGCAAAAACAAACACACAGATCTCTTCTGTCTGGTGTCAGAGGTCACAGTGTCGGAGATCGGTGGTGGATCCAGCTGTTTCACCAACATTTGAGTGATTATACTGTATGCAAAGTAAATATGAACAATAAAAATACTATTTACCAAATGTTGTTTAGGTCTCTTAATGTTGACTTATTTTAACCCTTGCTATGCTGTGGTATTAAATCACGTCATGCATCATGTGCCTTATGTCTAAAATTACCCAGACACCCATGTTATGAATGAAGTCTGCTTATTTAAGCTGCTGGTGTTGAAGGGTACACACACAGAAGTATCTCTATAGAGAGGCATTCACTAGTAGAAGGCCACACATGAGCCTAATGTCACCAAGTCTGGACCAGAGGGGTTTAAAACCCATCAGCTGTGGAGCTGAAGGATTGGGTTTAACATCAATACATGACTTTGACTAAGGTTTACGTGACTAAATACAATCAGAAACTCACAGTAATGTTCCAACATTTAGTGTAGACCTTTCCCATTACAATCTGTTTTAAATCTAAATAAACTCAGAAAGGAGAAATAATCAGGGTTTAATTTATTAAAGAGTGTGAAAGTGTTATTTGATTCTCTCTCTTTAAAAAAGTACAATAAGTTGACTTTACTAAGAAAAAAAAATGTAAACATGATCAAAAATGATTGATTCTTCATTTTTCCTTCTGTTTTCTTTGTGAGATTTACCTTAAATGAACAATTTTTACCAAATACCAAATATTTTACCGAATAATAATTTATTATTCTTACATTGTTTCTATAAAGTGCAGTTTATGTGGAATTAAATTGTTTTGCAGTCCGTGAATGAGCCTGTTTATGCTCTATGGAGTGGGTCCTCCACATGGGGGCGGCCATGTGTCTAAAACAGTCTTAGTACAGGATCTGAGGAGGAATCATTTTAGAAAAGAGGGGACTAAAATATGTTCAAACACTCACAACGAGGGTATGTCCCCAGGTCTTTAACCATTATATTTTAAGGTTAAAGTGCGTAAAGTTTTTTTAGGGTTAAGGTTTGTGTAGCAGCTATGGTTCACGTCAGAGGAAGTCTCCACGAAATGAACGTTATTCCTTTGAAACCATGGGACAGTGTGTGCGTTACTCCCGTGCGGCAGGTGGCGCTGCGCCTGGCTCCGCTCAGCGCTCAGACCCGCGAGGTGCTGTACCACGACAGCGCGTGAGCCCAAAAAAGGAGCCAAAACCCAGAAAAACCAGGGATTACAGACAAAACTAAACCACAGTTGGGTTTAGACTGTATTATTTACTCCGTTCGAGCCTCGCGAGGACAGAACCGGCGCCGGAACCATGAGTTTACTCGCGAAAATCGCGGAGATTGAGAACGAGGTCTGTCTGTTTAGCCGTTAGCTCCATTCGTCTTCAGTCATTAACTGATTTCATTCACAGAGCAGCAACGAATCTCTCCTTTCTCTTTTACTTCAGACAATATTTCTCCGTATATTTAGCTAATGATACAGATCTCATACACAGCTGTGTGTATTTGTTAGCACTGTCAGAGCTACATAAGCTTTGTTTGATAAAATGTTTAATAATTACTTCAGCCTTAGAACTTAATGTGGCCTCTGGTTCCACGCTCATTGTGCATTTTACCAGGGTTAGGGCACCTACAATTACAGACTGCAGTCCACCTGTAGCTCAAAATGTATTGTAGCCCACTTTGAGCCTATTTTTCAATGGTCAGGACCCTAAAAGGGCAGGTATGATTTGGTGGTGGGTCATTGTCAACTCACGTGTGTGTGTGGTGCAGGTGTGGATCAGACACAGCAGGCTGATAAGAACAGTATGTCCACTCACTGAGGTGATAAAACTCTAGCAGCGCTGCTGTGTCTGATCCACTCCCACCAGCTAAAAACACTAACTGAGAATGACCCGCTACTGGCCGTAGTAAGGGCACAAGTGATTCTGATTATTGCAGACTAATGTGATGTAAAGTGATGTAAAGAAGGTGCACTATAAACATGAGTTACCAAAGAGTCCTTTTTTTTTCACCATGTTGACACGGCACTTCAGGTCTCGCGGCCGCTCATCTGTTTGATGTTTTGTTGTAGATGGCTCGTACTCAGAAGAACAAGGCCACAGCTCACCACCTGGGGCTGCTGAAGGCTCGACTGGCCAAGCTCCGGAGAGAGCTCATCACTCCTAAAGGAGGAGGAGGAGGAGGAGCTGGAGAAGGTGCGAGAGGGGTGACACGACCTTTCTCCAGAACTGTCTCCTGTTCACTAGAAAATACAATGTGGCCTTTCCAGCCCAGTGTGTCACATTGGTTTGGTGTGAAGTGTACTGCCTAAGGTTCTTCACAATAGGTCATGATGGTTTTATTTAGGGGATAGCACTGTACCTTAGTGTTCCTGTGAAGTACATAGTAAGTAGGGACCATTTCTTCTTTGATAGTTGGGATCTGTATAGAGCTTCATTGCAGACAGTTGTGATTAATTGTTAATAAACAAGAGCCAGGGTTTTTCTTAGAGTGACACATCATGAATTAAACCCTCTGTCTGTTCCAGGTTTTGATGTGGCGAAGACAGGAGACGCTCGTATCGGGTTTGTGGGCTTCCCCTCAGTGGGAAAATCGACTCTGCTCAGTAACTTGGCTGGAGTTTACTCTGAGGTGGCTGCCTACGAGTTCACCACCCTCACGACGGTCCCGGGAGTCATCCGCTACAAAGGCGCCAAAATCCAGGTTCTCTTACTTAAAACAACACACGTACATTTGAAAGGGAAAATATTATGAAGTAACCCCAATGCATGTGCATATTAATGTGTGGATCTGGAGCCCACCAACGCGCACACTGTGAAACAAGACCACACAGTCCGTTTTCTGTGCGCAAAGTCAGAAAACATGGGATAAAACGAGTCGTTCTGATTCTGCTCCGCTTCTGACGTCAAGTGCAGAGACTTTAGAATGGCCCCGCCCCCTCGTCTGAGTCTGTCCAATCACAGCACTGGACCCGCGTTTATGTGAGAGCACAAAGACGTGGTTAAACTCAGCAAAACAGACACAACGAGCGCGGAGAAATAAGAGCACTGAGTAAAAACGGAGAAGAAAGAGAACAGAGTGAAAACGGCTAAAAACCAGAGCTTCTGCTCCTCGCTCCTCACTGCTGTGCGCTCGGGGTCGGGGTGAACAGCGAGCGGCTCATTATCATTTAAAGGAACAGGTGCTGAAAGCGGGCGTTCTGAACAGGGGCTGTTTACACACTGCTGTGGGGCTTGATCCTTGTGTTGTTTTGACCAAAGCAGGTCACAGATGTTTGATTAGAACCAGAACTGTGCACAACTGTGAAGAAGGGTATCTATGAGAGAAGACAAACTTCAGACTTCCACTCCAGTGTTTTTAAGCTAAAACAATTACATTTATAAAGGTTTTATTGAAGTCACTATGGTACAGTATCTGAGACCACAAAGGAAGCTAGATGAACTGATATATTGAGTCATTCAGAAGGACACTGTTCATGGACATATTTGTATTCGCTAAAGTAACAGAAGTGGGAAGATGGAAGAGATGTGTACTTCATAAAGAAGCTAAAAAGGAAATATATAAACACTGTATGTGAGGAATTTGCGTCCCATTGATGTTCCCGGGAGAAGCGTCTATGGGGTTTGTACTAATAGGAGGTAGTCACTTTTATATAAACCCTCATCATTTCTTTCCTTTTGTGCCACAGCTACTGGATCTCCCAGGTATCATTGAAGGAGCCAAAGACGGTAAAGGTAGAGGACGACAGGTTATTGCAGGTAAAGAGCAGGTTTTAACACAAACGCTGGACGGAGGCCCGATATAAGAACCCTGAGAGGCCTGTGGTTGTTCACATTCATCTAATTGCTCTTTGCTGTATTTGTAGTGGCTCGTACCTGTAATCTCATCCTCATCGTTCTGGACGTGTTGAAGCCCCTGGGCCACAAGAAGCTGATTGAACACGAGCTGGAGGGATTCGGCATTCGGCTCAACAAGCAGCCGCCCAACATCGGCTTCAAGAAGAAGGACAAAGGCGGCATCAACTTCACAGCTACTGTAATTAAAATTTGGATTGTCTTTTCGATGTTCGTTGATAGGTAGTAGCTCCCAACAGACGGCAGACACAGCTCAAGCTCAAATAAACAAACTTTATTCATCGCTGCCCCCTGCAAAAGCTGTACCTGGCTTGTTTTATCGCAAAAAATAACACATTTGAGCATCAACAGACCTGATGTTTTTCTCTCGTCTCTCAGTGTGCTCAGAGTGAACTGGATGCGGACACAGTGAAGAGTATTTTGGCTGAGTATAAAATCCACAACGCTGATATCACGCTGCGAAGCGACTCCACGGCTGATGACCTCATTGACGTGGTGGAGGGAAACAGGTGAAACTTTTACAAAATCACTAAACTCTATTGACCAGGTTTGAGTCGTCCTTACAGCTGATTAAATGACTTTACTGTGATTGGGAAGTGAATGAAAGCGTTTAAGCCTGTTGTCCCTGGGGCTATCTCAGTCATTCTTGGCTTGGGCTATATTTAATTTTAAATCCTACAAAAGCATTAGGGTCCCCTTCACTGTCTCTAGATGCTAACTGTGGTTTCCTGTTTGTGTCTCGCCCAGAGTTTACATCCCTTGCATTTACGTCTTAAACAAAATCGATCAGATCTCCATTGAGGAGCTGGACATCATCTACAAAGTCCCTCACTGCGTTCCCATCTCCGCTCATCACCGCTGGAACTTTGACGACCTGCTGGAGAGGATCTGGGACTATCTTCACCTAGTGCGCATGTAAGAATTCCCCTCTGAGAGGATGTACAGGATATATCTTATTAGAATAGTAGATGTACGTCCAAAATAAATCAAAATGCACTAAAATAATTCATGAAGACAGGGTCATGGGCGCACCCAAGGATCATTGTCGCACGGTTAAGGGGTCAGCATGGGCCCTCGAACCCATACACAGCTGCACTGTGTGTCCTGAGCCCTCTGTCAGAGCAGCATTAACCAGAAACATTAGTAATAACTTCTGGAAAGATCGATTGAAAGATGTAAACCTCTTTGTTTCATCTATGCATGCTTTTTCTTTTCTGCAGCTACACCAAACCGAAGGGTCAGCTCCCTGACTACACGTCTCCAGTGGTTCTGCCCCACGGACGAACATCTGTTGAAGATTTCTGTTTAAAAATCCACAAAAACCTCATCAAGGAGTTCAAGTAGTGAGTAACTCACCTCACACAAACCAGACGACGGACCGGGCACTGCTCAAACGTTTGTAGACATCTCTTTAAAAGGAGGAGTTTGGCTACATTAAGCTTCACGCACACAGAGTGTATAAGCTCTATAGACAAACACGAAATAAAACGGGACACCCTGGAGCAGCTGCATATGAGCCTAAGGTCGCCATGTCCGCTGTGTAGCACGGCCCAGAGGGATGTACACCCCCAGAACACTGGGCCGTGGTGTTTTCTGGAGTGATGAAGCTCCACCCAATACCTTTCAAATGATCTGGAGACGTTTGATACAGAACCTGACCTCACTAATGTTCATATGTCTGCTATCAGACCTTCACAGCAATGTTCCAACTTTGTTTAAACCCTTTTCATGAGATTAGAAGCTGTTACTGCTGCCTTTGCTCAGAAACAGTTAATTAGTGAAAGATAACATTCAGTTAAACTTGTAATGAACGTCATAAACAGACATTTTTGAAGTAAATGGTGGTGCTTGCCACTTTACCACCAGCATAGTTCCCCCCGCAAAATGGAGCCGGTGGTGTCGCAAAACCCCGCCTCTAATGGGAATAACAGGCTTTGAAAACCACGGTAAACTTAGGTGCCGTTTGCGTGGTGGTGGTGTTGTTTTTTTAAAACTGAACACAGCTCTGCCCCACAGTTCTCACAGATCTGTTTTCCTTGTTGAACATTTGGCTTTCGCTGGCGATTTTCATCGGCCCAAGCAGCGTTTAAACCCCTTCAGTCCTGAATCTGATTAAAAAACATCTGAAAGCTGCTGTAACTTCAGAGATTTTACCAGCAGCGGTGTGTGCATTGACGGGTCTCTCTGGTAAATCAGCTCTGCAGGGTTTAGACTGAACCATGGACAGGACCAGATTTGTCCAGTGGAGTAGAGACGTGTAGGTTCCATGCAGATGAGAAAAAGCCATTCCACAGCTAATGTTTTCTGACCTCTGGTGTCTCTGCTTTCTCCCTGCAGTGCTCTGGTGTGGGGCTCCTCTGTTAAACACAACCCTCAGAAAGTGGGGAAGGATCACGTGATGGAGGACGAAGACGTAATCCAACTGGTGAAGAAATAAACAGACTCTAAAGCTGAAGCTTTGCATGACTGACCTGCTCCTTTCACCGAGCACTGAGACATTTCCCAAAACAGGCCCCTAACAGAAGCATCGACGTTGTACAGTGGCTTTTCTGATGATTTTTCTTTTCTTTGGACTTTATAAAATATATATATAATATGAATGTATAAGTTGCATTTGCCCCTTCAACTCTCAACACTTATGAAGCCACATGTGGAGCACAGCCCCTTTAAAAAAGGAAAGAAAATGAAAACACCTTGTATTTAGATTTAAAGCCTTAAATAAAGCCCTGAAGATATTGATGTCTGTTTCTACAGCAGCCTTTCACCTCATTCGCTGCAAAAATATCTAAACAATGTCTTTACTCGGTCCTGACTTGCACTCAATGGTTCCAGGTCGGCTCTGGACCCACAGCCGAATGAATGAATGAATGGTGCTTAGAAGCCAAAGAAAATAAATGAGAGACATATTTGAAGTTCAGCCCCAGTTTTCTGAGAGGTTGCAGGTGCTCTGAGGATTTTATTTCTATAAATTGTTATTAAATGCTTTTGTGTTGCAGTTTATTGTTGACGTAAAGAGGAATTCCACCTAGTTTTTGTAAATGCTGCAAAAAATGTGAGAATGTAAAAGCTGGAGACTGCCATTTCACACAACAGCGTCTACAACAAAATAATTTTACCCTCGACAGCAGTTACCTTCCTCAGTTTGAAGGGCTTTTAGGGGCTGATGAGGAGAAATCCTAAAAAGGATTGCCACTGTTTTCTTTACCTCACCCTGTGTGTGTATCGTTAATGAAGTTAATGAAGATGTTAATTTACTCCTCGAAGCGCAGTGGGTCAGAAGTCCTCTGGACGAAACCGTTGCTGTGTTCAATCTTGTTTTAGACCAAAATCCTCCGTACAATCACCAGAGAGCTTTGTCTCCGGCGTCAGCACTTCATCCGGCTCCGGTTCACGTGAAACCTTCCTGCGAGGGGCTGGTGGAGGTGCGCGTCTTCAGTTTCACCACCGCCTTAAAGAATTGTGCCGATGCCAGATTCTCAGTCACTTTTCCATCGTGACCATTTAATGATGCAGCATTTTTGTTTAACGGTGTAGTCCTCCTTTAACGACGAAGGAAGAAGAGGGTTTATTAAAGGAGGAGTTATGGAAATAAAGAAGTAGGAACTGTTTAATAGAAAACGACGTGATCTTGAGTGAGACTTGGCCTGTGGAACCCAAATCAGAGCTGAGGCAGAGATCAGATGCTATCAGCAGATTTCACCGGCGGTGGTGGTCTCAGATGGCCCTCCCCCTCACCCCCGTCCGGCAATAAGTCACTGAGGCTAACCAGCCACTTAGTGAATGAAATAGTAAATGATGGACATCGGCACAAAGGCACAGCTGTGCTGTATTTTCTCCGTCAGCGTCCAGAGGGGAGTGAAGATCTCGAGCCGCGGTCCACAGCTAAAGAGTGCGCTCCGTGGAAACGTTGGAGACTGAGCAGTATTTTACATTCGTTTGTGTGTGTTTTTTATTTGATTAAATTAGCTTTATTCATGTGATGCCTGCGGTGAAAAAAAGCCGGTCACATGACACATGAGGAAGGGATGATTAAAACCAAAAACCAGCCATGGAACACATTCATTCATTCATTCATTCACCATCTGTAACCACTGCATCCCATTCAGGGTTGTGCTGGGTCCAAACCAAACTGGAATCAAAGGCACGAGGCAGAAACACACCCTGGACAGAGCAGTCTCTCTCTCTCACACACACACACACACCTGTGAACAGCTTCACTCACCTAGTCTCTGGATGAGCGTCTGCTAAATGCTGTAAATGTAAAATATACATGTAGTCACACACACACACACACACACACCTGTGGACAATACAAACTGTCACTCAAATGTGAACAATTTCATACACACTTTCGGGCAATCCTGCACACTCATCCTTTCACACCCCAGACACCTGTGGACATTTAATACATTCACCCAGTCACTCACTCCTGCTGATGGCTTCACTCACTCATTCACACACACACACACTCACTCACTCACTTTACTACCCTGTGAGGAACTGGTGCCCAGTGATTCAGGGTAAGCACAGAGCAGGATGAAGCCTTACAGAAGGTGAATGGTTGAATCTATGAAATAATGAATGAATTACTAAGTGCCAGCTGCCCCTTAGAAGGAAGACCAGTAGTGGTCCAAAATGGCTGAGAAAAGAAATCACTATCTGGCACTGAGAGTTCAGAAGGTTCAGTCCTACCCCCAGAGAAGCAGGGCTTGGTTCTGACCGCGCAGAGAGAAACTTAACTCTGCACTGATTCTCATCCAAAGGGTTTATTTCAGCTGAACAGAGCCAGTTAAGCTTCTGGTTCTCAGTGTGGTCACCTGGTTTAACCTATGATCACAGTTCTCTAAACCTGGGGAGTTGATTGTAATTCTGACAGAAGAGCAGCCTTTAGAGGGACAGCACAAGTCTTGAAGTGCTGGTGATGCTGAACCCGTCTGAACGTCCTTCTGCTGAGATCAGATGCACAGCTCCGGCAGCCGGTTGGCTCAGAGTTTGGGAAAGACGGATGCAAAACTGATGCATGTCTTCAGCAAAAAAGAAAAAGAAAGAGAAATGGTTTCTGTAGCCATCTGTATGCGTCTCACTCTCCCGGGGGTGACTGGGTTCATGGGGAATGATTGGAGGCAGAAAGTCGTTGGACGTATATAGCATAAGTGCCGTACTCCATCAGATCGCAAATGCAGCACTCTTTAGGCTCCCCCCCAATCCCAGCCCCCACCACTTTCTCCTGTAAATTATAGCAGCACTTTAGCTAATGAAAGAGTTGAAGTCTGGGCACTAATAAAAGCCATTAAGTGAATAAAGCACTTCCCCCTCTAACAAAATTAAAGAATCGTGCCCCCCTCATGAAGAGGGAGGACTCTGTATTAATATTTATGAAATGCGGAAAAGGGACCCCTCATCCCTTTTCACCCCCCCCCCTTTTTTTACCCCCTACCCTCCATGTTCCAATTGCCTCAGAGTGCCCCTAACCTTGCCCCGCCCCGTTCGACTCCTCTCTAGGAATCCCACCTATCCTGGAAGGTCTAGACTAACCCCCGTCCCCAACAAACGAGGGGCGGAGCAAACGAAAGTGGTGTTGGAGGAGAGGCACGTCCAGAAGTTTCAGTCTTCAGTTCGGGTTGAGCTCAGAACAAGAAGCTTCCACTCACCATCCTCAAGAAATCGGAGAAAGGGAAGGCGTCCTTGACCTGTCGACGGGGGACGGCCTTGGAGAACCATCTCGGGACAAAGAAAGGTACGAATTCAAAAATGTGAACATAACTGTTGAATGCATGACCAGTTTTGCTCTTACTTTTTTAGGTCTGCACCGATTCCGAGAAGGTTTCCGTTGAGGCAGAAGACGGTTCTTGGTCTGAAATGGTCTGGCCACAAAAGTCTGGCGTATCAAGGAGTTTAGAAGCTAATATCTATGATTTTAAGTGGGTAAGAGGTTCAGTCGTAGGTATAAATATACATCGAGAACCTTCCAGGTGAGGCAAGAATGATAATGTCTGTTTCTGCGAGAGGGTAAGATGCACAGTTACAGGTTTAGATCATCTTCCAGGAGATCAAAACCCACCAGCGTCAAAACCATGGTAAGAACAAGTCTCTTGGAAGGTCCTCCTGCCATTCCATCATTCCACCCTTCCATTCCTTGCCCACCATCTTCTCAAACGACTCTCCACTTTTCCACCTCATTGAGAGGAGATTTCCTTCTCAGCCGCCCATCTTTCAACCCTTCATCCCCATCGATATGTTTGCCCTGCTCCTTTTCATCAAGCTAAGTGGTCCACTTGGCCAGACGTTTTAGAGTTGATTAGCGCTCCCATCCGCCCCATTCTGACTAAAGCGTCTCCAGGGAATTGACAAGTCCTGGAATAACGAGATTAGCACCCAGATGGATGACCAGACTGGACCCTTTGCTGTCTTGTTCTTACACACTCATGTGCCATCCTTTTAGGGTGATGATCTCAACCACTCATTCTGCTCAGAAAAACATAGGCATGTCATTTTTTGCCAGTGGCCATTTGGGTCATTTGTTCTGATTGGGACTAATGGGCGGTTTCTAGTCCATCTTTGCCCTTGAAGTGCTTAGGGCCACTCTCCTTGGGGCAGAAACCATTTGAGACCCTCTTTTAGTGAAGGACTCAGTCTCTTAATAAGATGGCCATCGCTCGAGATAATTCGATTTCTATTGACTTTTCTAAAAGGAAAAACAAGTCGGCGAAACTGAATCATTTCAGTAAAGAAATCACTCAGGGTTTCCACATTGTCCCACTGGAGTTTTTCCATTTTTGTAAATTTTGGGGGGCACTGGGTGGGGGTGATTCGCTGATTCATTGCGGTTTCGAGATTGCGGATAAAGGGAGGTGCAAGGTTTTTAGGAGTGGGTGGGGTTTGCCGCAAAAGGGCGGCGCCCAAATCTCTCCGCAGTGAGAGTATGACCTATGACTAATCTTTTTTTTTCTTGCAGTTGTCGCACTGTTTTACGAAACACTTCTTCGCCGTCCTCCAGCAGGTCTAGGACCTCCACAAAACTCCACTACCATTTTTTCAGTTGGTCCATCTTGGTCTAAGGGCCACTGGAAATGAATTCTTTAATGCAGGAAGAGACCGGACGAGCCGCAGAAATCTCAGAAACTGACCAATGGCGAAGGACTTCGAACCTTTTACATTTACAGTCTCTTTTTCACCTTTCATCCATTTTCCTGGTTGTTCCATGGATATCCCACTTCTGTCATTCTCACGTTGGATCCGTTCAGAGTCGGCAGTCATCCTCATCCTCATTTAAACTGACCCCAGCCCTAGGACTGGACTTCCTCTGCCGTTTCTCAGCGGACTCTGGACTGAAGCTGGTTCGGCCTCAGGTTTCCGCCCAGAACGCCATTGTGCTTGATCTAACCATGCAGTTCCTCTCAGGTTCATGGTTGTGCCAAGCACTTTGGAGCTTTGTGAGCAATCTTCTCAGAGCCTCGTTATTACAGATGTTTTCTGTTCTCCAAAACCCTAACTCTACAATCATCTTTATCAGATTCTCTGGTATTTTCTTTATTTCTAAGAGGTTTTTTCTTAATCTCACAGTTGTTTTTATAGTCCTTTGATACTCAGATGCTTTCTTCATAGCTGTGTTCTTATTTCGTCTTTTCTAAGACTGATTTCTTTTGATCTCAATCTGTTCTTTGTGTTTCTCAGTGTTTCTTTTTTAAATATTTGGACATAAATAATCTTTCACACCTTTTTAACACATTCAGATATTGTTTCTTCAATTCTCAGACATTTCTTTTGATCTTTATCTGTGTTTTATGTGACTTTCAGACGTCGTCTTTGACACTGATGATTTCGTCACCTTCCTGATGTGTCATGTCTTTGATTTGATTGTACAGATGTCACTGGCCTCATTTATGAATTTCTTAATTAAATAAACACTGAAATACTGTTGTTGTTACTTTGTGAGGACATAAAGACACATGCATGTATAAGTTTAACCCTTTAACCTTCATGAACAACAGCAGGTCCAGATTACCGCTCACTATACCTTTACCACAATAAAAAACGTGTATTTCATTTAGAGTTAGAGAAAATATAATGAGCGTAAAGATGTAACACACAAAGAATACGAGGTAGAAATGGATCAGTGATGATCCTGATCATAATAAAACCTTTGGGATCATTGTTATATTCCCTCAGAGAGTGTGCAGACGCTGATGTGTGTCTACGGCTGTCCTCACTGTGACCTCCATCACAAAATAAAAGAAAATCAAAAATAAATCCATTGCAGGTGCATGTTTGTGAAGTTTGGCTGCGTCAGGATCCGCCGCTCCAATAAAAATAATGAGCCAAAAAAATATGGTGAAAAATAATGGCCATGCACTGTGTTCAGCCACGGAAACGTCGTCGTGAATGTGCTTCTTTATTAAAGTTTCTATCGGAAAAAAAAACAATAAAAAAGAGAATGAGTTCTGTTCTTTTAACTGATGAAATTATTCATGGTTTTAATATTTAAATTACATTACAATGACATGCTCCTGTATGAGTCGCCATGTCTGACTTCAGCCAATAGAATCACAGCAGTCAAAACAAGAAGCCAATCACTGATGAGCTCCCATCGTCATAAACATGTCTTTTCCCCGCCATGAAACTCTGAGATGACCATTAAAACGCTGCAAAATAAAGTCTCACACACACACACACTGAAATACAGACATTCAACAATCAGCCATAACATTATTACCCCCTCCTTGTTCCTACACTCACTGCTCACTCTCTCAGCTCCACTGACCACACAGGGGCACTCTGTAGCTCTACAATTGCAGAATATAGCTCATCTGTTGCTCTGCATACTTTGTTACCCCCCTTCCCCCCTGTTCCTCAGCGCTCAGGACCCCCACAGAGCAGGTGTGATGTGGTGGTGGATCATTCTCAGCGCTGCAGTGACACTGACGTGGTGGTGGTGTGTTAGTGTGTGTTGTGCTGGTGTAGAGTGGATCAGACACAGCAGTGCTGCTGGAGTTTTTAAACCCCTCAGTGTCTGGACTGAGAACAGCTCACCCCTTTACTCTCAATGAGTCACTGACCCAGAACACCCCACAACACCTGAGATTTGGTGACAGTGACCAAAACATTACAGCTGTCACAATGTGGTTCAGATCCTTACACTGACCACTTCAAAAGCTTCACTTCCCAACACATACACACACACACTTCTCCACACCCACAAAGAGAGAGACACACACATACACAGAGAGAGAGAGACAAACACACACACATAGAGAAAGAGACATACACAGAGTTAGAGAGAGAGAAAGAGAAATACACAGTAAGAGAGAGAGAAACACACACACACACAGAGAGAGAGAGAAAAAGACATACACAGAGTAAGAGAGAGAGAGAGAAACACACACACACAGAGACAGACAAACACACACAGAGAGAGAGAGAGACATACAGAGTAAGAGAGAGAGAGACAAACACACACAGAAAGAGACACACAGAGTAAGAGAGAGAGAGAGAGAAACACACACACAGACAAACACACACACATACACAGAGAAAGAGACATACACAGAGTTAGAGAGCGAGAAAGAGAAATACACACACAGAGACAGACAAACACACACACACAGAGAGAGAGAGAGAGACATATACAGAATAAGAGAGAGAGAGACAAACACACACACACACACAGAGACAAACACACACATACACACACAGAAAGAGACATACACAGAGTAAGAGAGAGAGAGAGAAACACACACACAGACAAACACACACACACACACACACACATACACAGAGAGAGAAAGAGAAAGAGACATACACAGAGTAAGAGAGAGAGACAAAGAGAGACACAATCCCCAGAGGAGCCAGTGTAACCAGATCATCAGTGTTGTCTATTTACTTGTCATTGGTTTTAATCTTGTGGGCGATACGATTAGAAATGTAATGTTTTAACGGATTGTACAGATCTCCCGGGTGTGTGTGTGTGTGTGTAGTGTAAATATAAGTAAATCCACACAGTTTGCAGAGAGAGAGAGACAGAATAAGTGTGTGTGTGTGTGTGTGTGTGTGTGTGTGTGTAGATTATTTGTTCCTCTGGGGGCAGCAGAGGTC
Source organism: Hoplias malabaricus (assembly GCF_029633855.1). Taxonomy (NCBI): domain Eukaryota; kingdom Metazoa; phylum Chordata; class Actinopteri; order Characiformes; family Erythrinidae; genus Hoplias; species Hoplias malabaricus. Next base: position 810,624 of record NC_089817.1, read on the forward strand.
AAACTGCAGCTCATAACGTCAGCTCCAGTGTCTCTGAGAAGCCCACAGCTCTGAGATATCACTGTCTGATGTATGAGTGCTCTCCCTCTCTCCAGAAAAACACACACTCTCAGCTCCCACTCTCAGCTACTGTTGGCAAAATATAGTAAATACTAGAGGTGTACAAACTATATACACCTTTCAGCCAAAACATTAAAGCCACCTCCATTTTTCTACTCTCTCTCCGTTCTCTCGGCTCCACCGACGATACAGGAACACTCTGTACTTCTACACTTACAGACCTTAGTTCATCTGTGGCTCTGCATACTTCCCCCCTGTTCCTCAGCGCTCAGGAACCCCACAGAGCAGGTGTGATGTGGTGGTGGATCATTCTCAGCGCTGCAGTGACACTGACGTGGTGGTGGTGTGTTAGTGTGTGTTGTGCTGGTGTAGAGTGGATCAGACACAGCAGTGCTGCTGGAGTTTTAAACTGTGGTCATAATGTTTTGATCAAAGACCTTGTGGGCTTTTCCTCGTGTGCAGTGGACGGTACCAACCAAAAGCTGGGTCTAGCCCCTCTGGTCCGATCCCACAGGAGAGCTCCTGTAGCACAACTGTGGTTTACTCTGTTCTGACCCCTTTCTATCAGAGAGGTGTGTGCTGAGACTAGTCCACTGCCCCTCTGTCATGTCTCTAACGGACAGCTATGACCTCGTTTACCATCCAAACGCACAGCAGTCATTGGCCTTTCACAACGTAGAGGATTGTGGAGGTTGTGGGATCGATTCCCGCTCCGGGTGACTGTCTGTGAGGAGTGTGGTGTGTTCTCTCTGTGTCTGCGTGGGTTTCCTCCGGGAGACTGTCTGTGAGGAGTGTGGTGTGTTCTCCCTGTGTCTGCGTGGGTTTCCTCCGGGTGACTGTCTGTGAGGAGTGTGGTGTGTTCTCTTTGTGTCTGCGTGGGTTTCCTCCGGGTGACTGTCTGTGAGGAGTGTGGTGTTCTCCCTGTGTCTGCGTGGGTTTCCTCCGGGTGACTGTCTGTGAGGAGTGTGGTGTGTTCTCCCTGTGTCTGCGTGGGTTTCCTCCGGGTGACTGTCTGTGAGGAGTGTGGTGTGTTCTCCCTGTGTCTGCGTGGGTTTCCTCCGGGTGACTGTCTGTGAGGAGTGTGGTGTGTTCTCTCTGTGTCTGCGTGGGTTTCCTCCGGGTGACTGTCTGTGAGGAGTGTGGTGTTCTCCCTGTGTCTGCGTGGGTTTCCTCCGGGTGACTGTCTGTGAGGAGTGTGGTGTTCTCTCTGTGTCTGCGTGGGTTTCCTCCGGGTGACTGTCTGTGAGGAGTGTGGTGTGTTCTCCCTGTGTCTGCGTGGGTTTCCTCCGGGTGACTGTCTGTGAGGAGTGTGGTGTGTTCTCTCTGTGTCTGCGTGGGTTTCCTCCGGGTGACTGTCTGTGAGGAGTGTGGTGTGTTCTCCCTGTGTCTGCGTGGGTTTCCTCCGGGTGACTGTCTGTGAGGAGTGTGGTGTGTTCTCCCTGTGTCTGCGTGGGTTTCCTCCGGGTGACTGTCTGTGAGGAGTGTGGTGTGTTCTCTCTGTGTCTGTGTGGGTTTCCTCCGGGTGACTGTCTGTGAGGAGTGTGGTGTGTTCTCTCTGTGTCTGTGTGGGTTTCCTCCGGGTGACTGTCTGTGAGGAGTGTGGTGTGTTCTCTCTGTGTCTGCGTGGGTTTCCTCCGGGTGCTCCTGTTGCCCTGTGAAGGACTGGCGCCCCTCCAGGGTGTATTCCCACCTTGCGCCCAATGATTCCATGTAGGCTCTGGACCCACCGCGACCCTGAATTGGACAATTATTGGATAATGAATGAATGAATGTTTTTATCAGGTCTGAGGCCATCCCTGAATCAGTGAGTGAGTGAGTATCTACAGAATGATGAAGCTTCAGTGCCTCTGGGATGAGCTGGAGTGGTGTCTGTGATCCAGAACTAAACCAGAACTAATGAAGGCCATCAGACACTCACGTCCATCTTCCGCTCTTCATTGTAAAGCCTTTTATCAAGACGTAAAAAACTGTTACTGCATCAAAGAGGAACACACTCCCAATTTTCTGTGTTCAGTCCCTTATCGTTTGAACGTGTAGCGTCTGAAAGAACAGGAAAGTGTCGTTCAAATCACAGCAGTGGAAGCGTAAGTTAAGAACGTAAATAACTTTATTGACACTATTTGGTGAATTATTAACAAACGGCACATGGAGAAATCAGAAACATCCAGGAAAAGCTTGCATCATCATTTATCCTCATTGTTTTTTCATGCATCTGTTATCACACACACACATTGAAAAACTGTAGAAATATAAACAATGAGCCCCTCACTGAATCAGCGCTAGATCAGGGGACAGCAGGAAGTGCTACATTCACAAACTGATTCAAAACTGAGTTAAACCTGCAGTCAGAATTCCCTCGGTGTCAGTCGCTAAACAAGAAACACTCTCAGATGCTACATTCCCAGCAGCGGTGAGGTGTGTGTGTGTGTGTTCACCTACATGAACATGTCGTAACAACTGACACAACCCTGCTCTGAGCTCTCGGACTTGTTCCAATTAGAGACAGTTTCTCCACTGAGAGAGACCTGATACACACTGGGGCTGGGTGAAGCTGTGGTAGATGTGTGTGTAGGTGTCACGTGGGTGTACGCTTGATTTTTCTCGTTCGTAAGACGCCTGCATTAAGCCCGAATAAATAAATCAATCACTCGTTCACTCCATGTGCAAATAGATGGAGGGATCCAGAGTATGAAAATTGTCACTCCCAAACTGTTCTGAGAACTGCCGCTTGTCGAACAGAGCCTTTAGAGACAGTTCTTTTGACAGACACAGGTTTAATTCGTGATCAATGCCCTGCAGCAAAGTGTTAATGGAAAAATCTCTGCTTGTGAAAACCCTCAAGACAAACAGGAAATAACAATAACCTCCTGTTTTACACCATCTTTACACTTTTCTTTATCATCATTGGTCTCACTTTTAAGTCTATTACAAATCTAAGGGGAAAAAAACACTCTTAAAGAGTAGTGAGAAAGTTCAATAGTAATTTCAGGAACTTTTATACGAGTCAATAACAGATCGTCAAAAACACGTGAAGAAACAAGAACAAAAATGAAGTTTAAAGTTTCTGGTCTGGAGTTTTATTCCTGTCCCTCGGTCACGTCCCTGAAGAACATCAGCTCCAGTTTCACACAAATCACAAACGTATTAATGGGAGAATGTGCTGCAAAGACATATGACCTCTCAACACCACTTATAAATCTAGTCAATATATTAATATTCCTCATTCTGAGTGTTAGAAGAGTGTTATAAACGAGTACTTCACCCATTTGTAGCATTGTTTCTTTTTTACTCATTTTAAAGGTTCACTCTGCAGTTTCACAGAGGAACACTGTCTGTTTCATTGTACTTTATTTACCCAGTCATCACCTCGCATCATTCCTCCAGAATCCCAAACACAGCACTCATGCATTAGCAAGGGGACCTCTAGTGGTCAAGCTGACAAACAACAACCAAGGCAAGCCGCTACGATCTGGAGATTTTCTCTGGGTTTCCTCACACACAGATTGCACAACTGTTCTGAAGCCAATGCTAAAATAACTATTTCAATCGTGTTCTTTGAATGTTATGGATCATTACCAGGAAAAATAAACTAATAAAGTTGCCTAGTGTGCCTTTAAGTGCATGATTCTTGAGAGAATTTGTCTCATTCCATTGTCAAATAATGCAACTTTAAACAAATAAATACACCTTCAAATAAGTAAAAAAAAAAAGTCATATAATGCTCTCGGAATATCAGATATTAGACACATACTGACTACATTTAAATAGGGCAAAAGATAGGGGAGGGAGGATAATTATATATGTTTAGAATTGCCCCGCCCCCTCGTCTGACTCTGTCCAATCACAGTGCTGTATTTATTTAAGAGCGCAAAGATGAAACGCAGCGAAACAGACACAACGAGCGCGGAGAAATAAGAGCACTGAGTAAAAACGGAGAAGAAAGAGAACAGAGTGAAAACGGCTAAAAACCAGAGCTTCTGCTCCTCGCTCCTCACTGCTGTGCGCTCGGGGTCGGGGTGAACAGCGAGCGGCTCATTATCATTTAAAGGAACAGGTGCTGAAAGCGGGCGTTCTGAACAGGGGCTGTTTACACAGGGGGAGAACACTGCTGTGGAGCTCGTGGGTAGTATCTGAATCTCTGAAGATGGTGTGAGCCGTCACTCGTCTAACGTTTCTCTCACAAGATGTAAAAGTACCTAAATTTATCACCAACATATGAAATACAGACCACTTTCTTCACTCCTGGGTCACTGCTCTCTCTCCATCTCTTCTTACACTTACACACACACACCTTCTATACTAAATACACAGCTTGGAGAGTGTACTCCCTCCACAAGCAAAAGACTTAAGTGCATTTCAGCCAATCAAGTGTGGACGTTAATATAATCCAGAAAATCTGGATTGACCTTGATCTGAACTCAAAAAAGTGCAACCTATTAGGGCTTTGTTTCATGTAAATCACCTCAGTCCTCCATGGAGAAAGGAATCTTTGAAGAATAAAGGAGTGAAAATAAAGGAGGGGCGGACTCTACGTCCAGAAAGTATCCAGACACCGCCTCAGGACGAATTAATTCAGCTGCTTCAATGTGCATCTATCGCTGACACAGACGGAGTTCCACAGAGGGACGCTCTGGAGTAGCTGCACATGAGCCGAAGTTAAGAGCCAGCAGATGGAGTACGAAACATCCCCAGCACTGAGGAGTGTGATGGAGCTCGGTCCGATTCCCTCAGGACGAGTCGGAGTGGTGTGTGTCTGATCCAGAACTAATCATCCTCACAGATATGTCCCACCATCTAGTGCAAACCCATCCCAGAACAGAGGAGGGGGTTAAGTGCCGTTAAAAGGGGAAACAAACTCTCAATTAACATTATTTGTTTCAAAAGAAGCCTAGGGACATCGAGACTAAAGAGAGACGGCTGGGTTTCTCTGAATAAAAGCAACAGAAAATCAAACCTGAGAGAGAAATTAATTCCTATTCCTCAGAGAAATGTACCACTTTAGATGGATTTTTCCATTAATTCTGCTTTAAACACTGAGAACATGTTCAAAAAAAAACTTTAAAATGAAAAACAACAAACAAAACACTGTAAAACTCTCTTTCCCAAAGCTCTACCTTCAACCACTGCCTTGAAATGCCTTTAAACATAAACGTATAACACCATACACACATTAACACCCGTCTCTCTCACGTGGGGCCCTCGAAGGAACGTGGCATTTTGATCTCAGGAAGACAACCACAACCGGTGGACATCAGGTGCTCACTCGAGAAGAGGCTGGTGCTCCCCCCAAATATCATTTAATCCTTAAATGAAAGACAATACAGTTCAGAAGCTAGGCTTTTTCAGAATCATGTGTGACATTCTCAAATATAACACACCAAGACAACTACAAAATACTTCAGTCACGTGGTTCTAGGGCTGGGCAACATGACCACGATCATTATCAATTAAAGCCGAGAACTTACAACTGGCGAGTTTGGGGAATTAGCGACCTCTCTGGTGGTAACGTGCAATTACAGGAATAGAACTCGGTGTCAAACCTTTCCAAATAAGCCTCCTTTAGCTTGTGAACCCTGCGCCTTGTTCCTTACACATCCCTCTCCCTCCATTCACGAGCTTTCAGAGCTGTACAGATCAACACTGAGAGCCACTGAAGTTACTGAGGTAACTCCCCAAACAGCTGAGCTTCTTTCAGAACCTGTGCAACTGACACAAATAAGAAACAATCATCTGACGTGGTCCAAAAACCTCACTGAGCAGCTCTGAATGTTGAAGAACAATTTCAGGGTTCGCAGGGAGCCTCGGGGAAGCAGGACGACCCTGATGTTTACCTCTGAACTCAGTAGTGCCTTTTCTTTCTGGTTCCAAAATACGCCTTAAATAGTGCAGCTTTAACGCTGAAGAAAAGTAATTTACACAATTATCCACTGACTCCACTATGTACTCGATCAGCCAGCGCTTTATAGATAAACAAACGTGGCCCTACTGGCCCTTTACTCTCTTTTCTAACTTCCCAGGCCTCAGAAAAACTAAATATCACGATGTAAATATTGTATAGAAAAAAAAACAAATCTACCAGATTCCTCCCACTGAAATGTCACAACAGTGAAGATTTATTTGTGAATCTTCAGGCCACAGCTGTTTTTTCAGCTACTGAACCCCAGTCTCCGCCGTGAGCTGTTACAGGTTAGTTCTCATTTCTGTGTGTTTTAAAATTTGTGAAAGGCCAAAGACACTATTCCACTTCAGATCAGCACAAAAAGCCAAGTGAACAGCTGCATTCCTCAGTCTTTTTCAATCTAAACTCAGTCTGAAGCGTCTGAGGAATCAAGGACCGCGAGTCAAATGCATTTTTCTGAATTAAGGAAAGAACTGGAAGCTCGCAGCGTTAAATAGATTTGTAAAAGAAGCCAAGGGCAAGCTGCTGAATTTGGTCTTTGGTGTTTTACAGGACGTGTCGAATCACCAGACACTGCTCCTTCAGTGTTAGAAAGCTGGAGAAAACCTCACTAGAACAGCTTTAGTCTAATCCCCAAACCTGTTCACACCGGTTACAATCAGCACAAAAATCTGAGGCCGTGGTTGGCTTCTAATCTGCATTCTATTTTAATACGAAATTCGTTATTAACAATTACACAGTCATCAGAGACGTTTGAGTCGTTGGAATCCAGCCCAAAGGCTTCAGACTGAGGAACAGTGAGAGCTTTGACTACAAAGGCCCTAACACAGTCAGAATAGTGAAGACTTCTCCTCACACACCCTTCACAGGACGTGATGGGGTTCAGTTCCCAGCGTGGGCAGGAACTCAACACAAACAAATAAAACCTTTACAGCGACTATAGATTAGAGCCAATGGCAGAAATGAAAATATCCCAGATTTTCAACCGAGCCTCAGAGTGCAGCTGTGTATAAGGCACTCAGCGACTGCCCACTGTCTTCTGCTGTGGGTTCTTTTGTTTGTTGTCCGTGGTTCTCAAAAACAGACCAATGGGCATTAGATTGAAAACTGACGGAGTATTCCTTTAAATAAAGGCCACACTGTTCCTAGAGACGCCTCAAATCTATCCATTTTAAAAGCCTCAAACTTCACAGTATAAAGAGTTACAAAGATGCTGAATTCAGAGTGAGAGTGGAGGATGTTTACAGCGGAGCAGAACCGCACCATTACAACAGAAACATGGAGACGAACACGAGCCCTTTCTAACAGATCTCTGGAGGAACACCCTCACAATAACGGAGGTCTCCTCTCTTCCTTAAAGAACGTTTCAGTACTCGGTTCTGTAAGAGATTCTTTAGTAAAGAGGTGTGGGTGTGTGTGTGTGTGTGTGTGTGTCAGTGTTTGTAAGTGTGTAAAAACCTTTAAAAGCTCCAAATCATGTAAAGGTCCAAGAACCACTTTTAAAGGTCTAAATTCATTACTGTGATGAGTCTAGACTGTGTTTATCAATTTAATTTAGACTCATTATTATAATTTACCCCCATCTACGTTTACACTGCTGTGTTTCCCAGGACTAGGCTCAATCCGTCTGTTTTACAAGCGAGGGCTGTTTTTAGTGGTAGGCGGAGCTTAACCAAAGAAAATTAAAAATCACTACTTCAAGAACATGAGGAGGGCATTAAAAGAATGGGTGTGTCCACAGCATAAGGCCTGCTCTGTTCTGATCATTTTAATCAGAGAGTTTGATCACGGAGAGTGATTTTCACGTTTGTATCAAACATATTTTTACATGTAATGCATGGTTACAAATGAGCTTTTTAGGTATCTATTAAAATCCTTTCACCTCTGTTAGGGTCCAGGACCATTCCAGAGCACACCCGACTCTCACCAAACTGTGGTCAGTGGTGGTTTCTATTCTCACGACCTGAATGCAAACAAACTAACAGACTACTTCCACACAGCGCAGAGTAGGAAAAGTAGCGCAGGCTGCAGCAGCTTTACTCGGTCTACAGCAGCTGTCTGCGTTCACAGGCAATGTTTTTATGTCCATGACCATGTTCTTGGGCGGACCCCATGTCCTCTCAGGTCACGTTACCTGTAAGTATCTGCCCCCAAGCGTGTGTGGGGCCAGGTGTGTGTGTGTGTGTGTTCAGGCGTAAATGTGGCCAGAGTTTGTGGCGGTGTCCTGCAGACGGTCGGCAGATGGCTTCATCACTCCAACGTAATCACGCACTCCAACCTCAAGGTTCCTCACCCTCAGGGCAGCCATGTGCAGCTTCTCCAGAAAATCAGGCATTCCTGTAAAAGAGAGAGAGAGAGAGAGAGAGAGAGAGAGAGAGAGAAAGAGAGAGAGAAAGAAAGAGAGGGACAGAGAGAGAGAGAAAGAGAGGGACAGAAAGAGAGAGAGAGAGAGAGAGAGAGAGAGAGGGACAGAGAGAGAGAGAAAGAGAAAGAAAGAGAGGGACAGAAAGAGAGAGAGAGAGAGAGAGAGAGAGAGAGAGAGAGAGGGACAGAGAGAGAGAGAAAGAGAAAGAAAGAGAGGGACAGAGAGAGAGAGAGAGAGAGGGACAGAGAGAGAGAGAAAGAGAAAGAAAGAAAGAGAGGGACAGAGAGAGAAAGAGAGAGAGGGACAGAGAGAGAGAGAGAGGGACAGAGAGAGAGAGAGAAAGAGAGGGACAGAAAGAGAGAGAGAGAGAGAGAGAGGGACAGAGAGAGAGAGAAAGAGAAAGAGAAAGAAAGAGAGGGACAGAGAGAGAGAGAGAGAGAGAGAGAGAAAGAAAGAGACAGGAGAGGGACAGAGAGAGACAGAGTTAGCAGGTGTTAAGAACTGCAGAACAACTGGATACTCAGTGAAAACCTGTAATAAAATCTTAACATCCTCCAGTGACTAATTGAACATGGATGGAGGGAGAAGCCGAGGGAGAGCTGGACTGATGAAGAGGACGAGTGGACAACAAACGTGACATCAGACGTGAGCATGCAGAGACGATGAAAAGCAGGTTGCTATCAGTGTGTGGTAAAAACAGTAAAAGATACTCAGCTCTCACTGAACACGAAAACAACTGCAGCTTCAACACAGAAGATTCAGCCGTTTCACATTTAAACTTAAACCAAACGCCACTTATTTTCACCTCCTTTCAACTCAACCTCTCAAAGGAGAAATTAGTCATCATCCTCCAGTAATTCTTCATGCTCTGCTTGAAGCACAGTTATTCTGACACCTAGTGGCTGGGATGTTTCACTGATCATGGACTTAAACTATTTTAAAATCATCCCCATGTAAGGGACCCACTCTATGGAGATTAAGTCGAGTGATTTGATTCTTCATCTCAAGTCAGCTGCCCTTTACAGAGACAATATAAAACATAAAAGATTGTTGGCTACTTATCTGTCTGCTCCTGAATTAATATCATCACACAGCAAAATTAAGAAGAAGAAATGAAAAAGGGGAAGTAGGTGAAGAATAAGGAGAAGGACTCACCGCTGGACACCATCCAGCTGAGACAGTAGCGAGGAAACACAGTCTGAGGGTCGTCACTGTAGGTCAGCAGGTAATCAAAACCATTCTGTGGAAAAATACAGTACATTCACTGTAGAAATGACGTCTCAGACCGGAGTCCTAGAGAACACCACAGGCCTCAGTCTCCAGGTGGGTGTGACAGCCAAATAAAAGTGTAAATATATTCAATTAAAAAGTCCCAGTCATCACCTCATCGAAGGTCTTGTGCGGACGGATGACCATCCTGGAGCGGTACGAGCGAACGCGGACATAATCCTGAGACTCGGGGATGTCAGGGTGCTCCACAGCTCTGCACACATTACACATTGGCAATTATGTCTCAAACTTATGTTCATACACGTAGTAGGGGTGGGCGATATGGCTCTAAAACAATATCATGATTTTGGCCATAACTGGAGATACGACAAAAAAAAAAAAAAAGAAACACACTACTTCAACTAAATAGATGTTATATTAATATCAATTATATTAAATCAAACACATTTAATGTATATTAATTAATATTAAATTGTTTTATTTGTTATAAAACATTTCATTTTACTACAAATGTAACTTTCAAACTTTCAGAAGTGACACAAATAATCTGTAAACATTTGCTTATTTTGTAAACAGTAATTTCCTTTAAACGGACACTTTGGAAAGAACCATCCGCTCACTCCGTTATCTGTAGCTCATTTCACTGGCGCTTTTCCAACAATATGGGCATGTAAGGACCCCAACGAAAGGTGTTCAAGAGCCTCTGTAACATGGAGGTAAACAGGGTAAGGACACTCACTTCGCCTGTTTTAGTTGGTGTTAGTTAACGTTAGCTTGACTCGCTAAACTCGGTGTCTCAGATTATACTCGGCTACGTAGCTGCATTACGGAGGTTTATAGTGTCGGATGAATTCGAGTTCGACTTCGATCACATTTACAAGAATAACGGTACCTCTACATTTGAGTGTAGCTTATTGCTAGGCTATTGTCATGAATAATGTTGGTTATTTAGCTAGATACTGTCATAACAGTCAGTCATAACGGTGTTTTACCGCGGCGTTGTTCAGCTGTTGTCCACCAGTGACGTCACGGTCGCGTTCGAGAATTTCCGTAGGGAGCTCGGGTTTTTCCGTCAATTTAATAAAATTGTCCGTTTTAAAGCAAATTAAGCTGCAATTTTCATTTTAATTCATACTTATATCTGTCAGTGACTACAATAATGTGGAATATTCATGGAGGTCCATTAAGTGGTGCTTAGCCTTTAAAGCTTCACAGTAAATAACAAAACAAAAACGGAATAGTTGTCGAGTCGGTGGAGGTTCTCTGCTGGGGTTAGAGCTCATTGAACTCTTCTAACGGCATTTTTGATTTCTTGATGTGTGATGTTCTGTAACCACACCCCCTCCACACCACTGAGGCCACTCCCCTTTTTTGGAGCAAACTCCCCCCACCTCAGAGACACTTTCCACTGTACGCCACTGCGCCTAAGACTCATGTAAAAACACGTACGCCGTATTACAGGGAACTGCATGACGCCATTACGTAAACAAGTCAAAACATCTGTTACCCTGATACTATCCTAAGCACTAACTACATTGTTAGAAATGATATTAACCCATAATTCTTTGTTGTACTCATTCAGAGCATTAATACTAATGTTTAATGAATGTTTCCTGTAGAAAAGGCCTATCACAATGGTTTCATCAGCGATTGTACAATAAGTGAATATTACCTCAGTTTAACTCAGTATCGACGACTGTGTTTACTGCTTCTAATTGTTTCCATTAGAATAAACCTCAGCAGTATTTTAGCTGCTCGCTTCGTCCTCTTCTCTGGTCTCTTTCTGGAGCTGTTGTGTGGATTTGTTTTAAAAACAGTGGTTTTATTTGATATATTTATATATTTTTACATACCGATAGCAATGTCTGTAGTTTCGCTAAAAGCTCATTGCTTTATAAAGGGGGTGTAATTTCAGTATGTTTTATTTACATCAGTGGCATAGAATCTGTCTTAAAATTTATTGCAATTATTTCTGGGATGATACATCGGTCACAGTGCTACACAAGGATCAGGGCTGCTGGGGTTTAACACGGGAGCAATGCAACTGGGGGCTGTGGGAGGGTGTTAATGAAAGGGAAGCGAGAACGAGAACGAGGAGAAAGATGCGTCACAGACCTCCTCCCAGGTAAACGCTTGCTGCTGACCTGCCTCATCTCTTTTACTTTTCCTCTGAAAACACCTGACTAAGCTCAGTTGGTTGAATGGGAGCCTAAAATAAACTATTAGTGCCGTTAACCAGCTTTATCCCCTAATGCGCGGACCAAAGGCGTGAATCAGGCTTCGCAAATCACCAAGGCCAGGGATTAGACGTGAGTGGTTGGATTGATGTTGGCATGGTCTCCCAAGAAATGTCACCAGCTGAAACACTGTACATGTCTCTCTTTTCCCCCCCCTTTGTTTAACACTTGTTCTATATGAGTTAAGATACGATCGCGGTCCATTATAATCAGTACTGTGTTTGAGCTGGAGAGCAGTTCTGGACTGTGTGATGGACATGAATTGCCTGAAGATTTTACCTGGACACTAGAACCATCAAGTTGTTCTCCATGTCCACGTCGTAGCGGCGCACATACACGTAGTCTCTGGAGTACATCGGATACTGCAGGAGACAAACCAGAAGCAGCAGCTTTACAAAGTTACACCATAATTCACATCAATCACCTCTCCGCGCTCCGTCTGTGGAGGAACTGACCCTCACTAACACTGACCTTAAACATTACCACACGTAAGAGGCTTAGGGGTGTGTGTGTGTGTGTGTGTGTGTGTGTGTGTGTGCTAGAGAGAGATAGCAGAGATGAGAAGAAAAGACAAGTAGATTGGGGGGTAGGGAGAGCAAAAAATAGACAAAGTAAGAAGTAGTAAAAACATAAAATACAGAAAAAAGAAAGAAAGAACGCATGAAAGAAACCCATATATTTAGGAAAGAAACAGCTAGAGAGGCAGATACCTCTGAGAGAGAGAGAGAGAGAGACACTGATATAGTGAGCACTCAAGAGAGAAAAAAGACAGAACTAAAAAAGGAGAAACAGCAAAATAGTGAGGAAAAAGATAAAAAGGAGACAGAGAGAGATTTGTTCGCAATTGAAAACAGACTCTCATATTCATGGCTCAGTAAATAAAGGAGTACTGAGATCTTACAGGGAAATGTGTGGCCCAGTGGATGACCTCAGATCCTGAGCTCCGGTCTCTGTCCACTACGTCCAGTTTAATGACCAGAGAGTCCCACTTCTTCCTGTATTCAGTGTCCAACTGCATCAGAGGAAAACGGATCTTAATTTAACTCAGTACGTACACACACACCAAACACACACACACGGCACAGAGAGACACAATTACACACACTGGAAAACATTGAGCATGAGCGTTACTAATGTGCGATGGTGATGTTGTATTACAAAAATAAGTTAAATGAAGCAGAACTGTAAAGAGCTGGACAACTGCAACAGTGAAGCCCAGTGCGAGAGACGATTAAATAATCACCAGAGAACAATGGGCACCACTTTCATTCAAATACGAATGTGAATGTGCTCAGTACCTGAACGTTGAAGAACTGCCTGGGGGTGATATCAGTGTATGACCCAAACACTGGAAGAGAGAACGGGAGCAGAAAGAGAGTCAGGATGAGACATTCTGCACAATAACAGTGGAGCTGGATAACTGCTGAGACTCAGATACTCCACTGTTCAAACACAGCGTATAATCCCTACAGGAAACAATAAAATAACATCTGAGGGTGGCCACTGGAGGAGCTGCACCTGATTCTAAGGTCACCAATGTCCATAACATGTGCGCACTAGAGGAGTGTAAACTCAGTGACTCTAAGCTGAGGAGCAGCGCTGTCTGCAGTAATACCTTGATCGAAGTTGGATAAGGAGATGTCCACACACTTTTTGCAATAGATTTAAAAGGGCAAGACTGGACCTGGAATAGAGAGCCCTTTTAAATACCTACAAGCGGTGCGTCTGATTGGACGAGAGAGCGCAGGGTGATGTAAGAGCAGGCGCAGCGCTGAGGAGTAAGGATCAAAAGAGCGTAGATCAATGCTGCGGTGTCTGAGTATTTTTTTTTAGACGTGTCCAGAATCGATTTTAGACTGAAACCACGGTTTAAAACAAGTACAATGTTTAAAACAACTAGAGCTTGTTTATTTTCTGATATAATTTACATCAGACAAGCTGTAAAACTCTGGAGTCTAGCTCTATCACTGAATTACAAGTAAACTATTTGGACCAATCAGAACAAACACTCTGTGTTGTGCGACAACACAACTAGAGTTGCACAATATCACTGTTACAGCTTCGTCATCGTGAAGTGTGTATTTACTGCAGTTCTATGCAGATACCCCCATAAATACCCCATCTTTCTAGAGTGCACTTTTCTTTCCAAGCACAGCTGCTCTGCTCAAATGCGCTGCAATTCTTTTGTATCACAATATAAAAAGCAGAAAAACTAAAATCTCAGTATGTTTTGAAATACTACACAGCCCTGATCCCAGCTGTGACCAACAGCCAGTCTTTCACAAGACACTCAGCAGTAAAGCCTCCGACAGCGGTTGTAGAGGACGGACTAAAGCACAGGCAGGAACCTTCACCTACACAAAATAAACTCACTGTAAATCACAGAAACATTCCCCTCCCAGGTCAGAGACTAACCTCTGTACTCAAACAGGTGGCTTCCTTCGACAGGTCTCCTCCAGACTTTGAAGGTTTTCTTCTCGATGACGGCCTCCCAGCCGTTCTCGGTCTCCACTGGATTTCGTTTTGAAACCGACGTCTGCTTTTTCACCGCTTCCAGCGCCTGCAGCTCCCACGCACACCTGCGCAGGGACAGATTCACTGACATTAGCACCAGTGGACATCTACTGGAGTAAAGAGCAGACACCAAATGTACCTCGACTGAGCTACATTTAGGACCGGGGACTGATAGCTGCTCCTTTAAAAGATAATAATTACTCTGAGTTTCCACAGTTTCTCTGTGAAGAATCGTTTTGGATGGAAACAGCGGGATTCATTGTGAGATGTTCCACTCTGGAGAAACTTAGACACAGAACTGTTCACAGCCGTGGTGCATGGAACCAGACGTCTGACTGTAAAAGCTCTTTACTGAAACACCGCCTGGTTCCTGAGACATGGTTTCACAGTCATTTAGAGATTGTTTAGACCTTATCACCTCACAAACAGCTATATACCTGCCATAAAAAGACATATAAATTCATTTGTACACGGTCCTGGAGAGTAGCAGGGGCAGGAAAGAAAGGCATGCCTCTGGATACACCGTATCTCTAAACGTTTTCAGATTTCAGTGTAAAATAAGTAACAGGTCGGCAGAGCTACACTTCATCAGTGTTTCTAATAAACAGGGGGCCACACTGCACTGAATGAGGTTGTGCAGGTTCACCGGTGGTTTTGAATCATAGATTAAATGCCCATATTTTATCTGAAACACCGGGCAGTGTCTCACTCACACTAACAGCCATCACCAGGCACTTAAACAGGAAAGATGCACCTGCTTTGAGGACCAACCTTCTCATTTCATCATCTCTGATCTTCTCATCCTCCCACATGAAAACTCCAGCAAGAGCGGCCATGAGTTTAGACGCCGGAGAATATTTCCCCTGCAGTCTGCGCCAAAAACTGCCCACCAGGGTCCATCTGGTCCTCTCCGAGTACAGATTTGAGTACAACTCTGCAATCTGAAGAGCTCTTCTCAGTCTCTGTCCGGTCACAAAGCTGCAGTGGTTAGCCAGGATGGACAAGAGTCCTTCTTTCTTCTTCTTCCCGACTCCTCCGGCTCCTTCTGGTGCTTTGCGGAGCCATGAGAAGAAGAGCTCTACTCGTCCATTCAGCCACGTAGCAGGCCTTAGTTTACCAGATCCTGAGATATGAGCCTCTCTGGAGGAGCTGGAGCACTGCAGGCGGACCGCACGAACGCTGAAGCTGCAAATCGGACGCCGATGGACAGAGGGGAACATGATGGACCAAGATCAAAGTGTGGGGAACCTGAGCATCAACTGTGACCCTGTTGTTTGAAAACAGCTGAGCTCCTCCTTCCAGCAGTTCTGAAAACACAAGACAAAAATGTTCTAAACAGGGCTTCGACCCAGTCTCATTTATTTCTGCGGTACATGGTTAACTAAGTGCAGCAGAACAGGGTCAAGTCCAACTGAATATCAGTGCGCAATAAAATACAATTAACCCCCATTGACAATCTGAACCCAATAAACATTCAATCCTCTAGAAAATCTGAGTGAGTCTAATCTTTTTTTTTTTTTGGACCAACCTGAGCTATCCATTGTCTGTCTATACATATACTGTCTATACGCATATTAATGGATACTCTATTAGTTCCACACACCCCTCCACCACTCATCTGCATCCTGAAAGCCCTAACCTCCAAATCAACAGGACTGGGTCCATTGGGTTTGTGACTTATTAAAGCATTGCTGTCTGAAGCCAATATTTCAGACAGTCTTTGGATCTTCACTGTTTCAAAGGGAAATTGCTCATCCACTGCACTGGCCACTTACTTCACTCGTGATACACTTTTTAGCATAAAATCCACCACACAAACTAACAAGGTCAAACATTTGACTCTCACAGGAAGTGGGATTTCAGAAAGAAGGGTTTTCTACAGGAAGGCACCTTTCTGCATTTGTGCAATATGTTGGATTTAAGGTAAAACCTTTACATTACTTATTAAAAATGTAATAATGACTACTTTAATCTTAGGCATGTTATATTTCCTATGAAGAGGGGACATTTGAGCATGTTTGCAATGTGTTATGGGTTCATGCAAAAGCTTTCCAAAAGCAGTAAGAGCTGTCTCTCTGTGCACATACCTGTCTAGCTGATCCCCATTCAGTTGAAGAGCATGGTACCTGGTAAATACCATGCAATGTCAAAGCACATGGACCAGGCTGCCTGCTAACACAGGAAATTCAACCAAAACCTGCACGAAACAGAGGACACGGCTCTAAACATTAGCTCTGAACAGAGAAAACTCGATTTTACAGGCACACAATGCTGAAAAGGAATACAAAAGACTCTAAAATAGAGAAAGCAGTTTGACATTAGCCTGGTTAGCTTACTAGCTTTAGCTTAGCCCTCTAAACACATAGAAACACACACTTTGTAAATAAACAACCCTGGGGCTTCAGGGATCCACGGAAACTAATAAACCACACATTACAGCTGTACCAGGGGCTCCCTTTTCTCCACATTCCGCATTAAAACAGCACTTCTCACCAGTTTTCTCCCACTTATTAACTCTAGTGTACACTGTCCGTCCTCATGCTCTGAAAGGCTCTCAGAGTAGCCTGCCCCATAAAGACCCGCCCATATCTTGTTTATAGCGTTCTGATTGGTTCGCTACTACAACTCTCTCTACTACTATTGGGTCGCTGATGTGTCCGTCAAATTTCCAAGCCTAATATTTCCCCTGTTCACTTCCTCCCTACGCCCTAACTAGACACATAAATAGAAGGATAGAATGAAGAAATTATCGCTAGGTACTGTTTATTTCTGTGTTTTATTCCTATAGAAATATTTACACGTTTGAATTTGTTTCACTGAATCACACCAGAGTTACAGCCATTTTATTTACGGTTAACACATATTTACAGCACTTGAAAAAAGCAAACACACCTAATATGGAAATAATGGAAAACAATATGCATATTTGAAATGCACAATTTAAAAAATAAATATATTTTAATGTATGTTTTAATCAAAATAATCAATGAATCCAAGGTGACACAGTGAGGCAATAGGTATCCACACGGCTCCGGGGTCCTGGGGTTGTGGGTTCGAGCCCTGCCTCTAGTGAATTTCTTTGAGGACTGTGGTGTCTTCTTCTGCATGTCCATGTGGGTTTCCTCCAGGCTTCCTCCCACAATCCAAAAACACCTGTTGCTGTATTGGATAGGCTGCTCAAAAGTGTTCATAGGTGTGAGTGTGTGGGGCCCCATCTAGGGTGTGTTCCTGCCTTGTGCCCAAAGATAATGAATTAATTTAACTTGATATAATTTGGATCTGGCTAACTGACAAATCTTGCTTTGTGGAATAACCTCCAGGTCCCTAAAATGCATAATTTAAATATGAATATATTTATATTTTATAGCACAGATTATTCAAACATTGTATTATTTACTGGATTTTTACAATGTCTTAAATATGTTTTGTCTGATGTCTGTGTATATACAAATGTCTTGCCAACGTTTTCACATTTGTTTAAGGTTGCCTGTCTTTGTTTCTACATATATATATAATCACCAACAAAAGGAAACAGCACTACAAAATGGCTGGCGCCCTGCGTAGTGCACTACGTTTCGGAGTGGAACGCGCCCAGGTCTTTGCTCGTATGCGCGAGCACGCTGAGGTGACTCATGCGGTTTTACAACGTGATGTTTTTTAGAATGATCCTGAGTCAGCTCTCTTGAGGATTTACAAGCGTTAAACATAGACCTAAAACATAATAAAACTGGCCCCAGATCAGACTGTGGTTGTTTCTGAGGCCTGTCTGGAGGCCCCTTCACTGCTTTAAAGGTTAAAAGGTGAACTATGAGCCTGCCCCACTCTAGTTAGGCCTCGTCCAAGAGGATAGGAGGGTTTAATATCTTTAATGCACCTGTCCACACGTGTATTCAGAGAGCGTACTTAAACCTGGTGAGGTTTGTGTACAGTAGGGGTCTAAATGAGTGTTGACACCTCTTCTAAAAAAGTGATTTTATTGACTTTAAAGTGTACACTCCAAAGAAAACAATTTAGCAACAGAACGATTAGCTCTGGAGCAGCTGTAGCTGTGCTTAAGGTCATCATACTCAATGTCAACATGAGCTACTGGAGTATAAAGCCCCCTCGTGTAATCGAGCTCCATCCAATACCTTTGGGATGAGTTGGAGTGGTGTTTGTGATCAAGAACTAATCATACAGTAATAACACCTGACCTCATTCATTCCCTGGATGTTTAATGCAATTACTCACTGAATTATCCCAGCATTTAGTGTACAGCCCTTCCAGAATAAACGATAGTAAATAGTAGAGGTGATGATGTTTTTTTCTTGTTGTAATTACAAATTACACTAATAAAATTATAAATTGTGGCCACAAAAAATATTAAACTGAGCACATGATTTTAAAGAGAACTAGTTTTTGTTTTTTGGTTAAAAACATAGAAATACATTTTTTAAAATAAGTAAGGGAGCAATAAGAACTATAATAGATGAAAAATGGCTTCAGTACTCTTCAAGACCTCTCTTCTGAAGTGCTTGTGTCTGTACTAAATAAAGGGGGGGGTGGAAGGTCAGGTGAACAGCTCATTAATATCCACAGAGGAGTGTTAAAACCATAGACAGTGCAGTTTGTGGTTAAGACGTGGCAGATGGTCCTGGATTAGAGAGAAATCTAGAATCTTCATGCGGTTGTTCATTCTGTCCACTAGAGAGCGCTGTAACATCTCCTCCTGTAAAAATATCGCATATACTTCATGTATACTCACCTGTACCTCATTATTCTTTATAAAAAAATGTTAGAAATGTTTGTTTTAAAGAAAATTATTTTAAATATTTAAAACACATGGCACGGGGCACTGCAGAGTGGCTGCAAATTAGATTTTAAGACACTCTGCTTAATGCCAAGTGTCTGCTAGAGAGGTATAAAGTCTCCTAATGCTGAAGTCATTCATGATGCACAACTAGACGTACTGTAGTATTGTTAGAAAGCTTTAAGGCCACCAAGCTCAGTGTCACGTGTTAGCTAGAGGGGTGTAAATCCTCTCAGCTTTGGAGTGTAGAGCACTTATACCTGGTTATAAAGATGTAGATTAACTTACTCATGTCCAAAAATTAAACATGCAATGGGACACTCTATAGTACCTGCTTTAATGTTGACCAGAGCTGTATAAATCTCAGCGTCATGAGCTTTAACATTACCATGCTTCATAACAAGTGTGTAGTGTGATGTGTGGTGTTGCTGTGTGTAGTGTGGTGTGTGTGGTGTTACTGTGTGTAGTGTGATGTGTGGTGTTGCTGTGTGTAGTGTGATGTGTGTGGTGTTACTGTGTGTAGTGTGATGTGTGTGGTGTTGCTGTGTGTAGTGTGATGTGTGTGTGGTGTTGCTGTGTGTAGTGTTACTGTGTGTAGTGTGATGTGTGTGGTGTTACTGTGTGTAGTGTGATGTGTGTGGTGTTGCTGTGTGTGGTGTGATGTGTGTGGTGATGCTGTGTGTAGTGTGATGTGTGTGGTGTTACTGTGTGTGGTGTTGCTGTGTGTGTGGTGTTGCTGTGTGTGTGGTGTTGCTGTGTGTGGTGTGATGTGTGTGTTGTTGCTGTGTGTGGTGTGATGTGTGTGGTGTTACTGTGTGTAGTGTGATATGTGTGTTGTTGCTGTGTGTGGTGTTGCTGTGTGTGGTGTTGCTGTGTGTAGTGTGATGTGTGTGGTGTTGCTGTGTGTAGGTGTGATGTGTGTGGTGTTGCTGTGTGTGGTGTGATGTGTGTGGTGTTGCTGTGTGTGGTGTGATGTGTGTGGTGTTGCTGTGTGTAGGGTGATGTGTGTGTTGTTGCTGTGTGTGGTGTGATGTGTGTTGTTGCTGTGTGTGGTGTGATGTGTGTGGTGTTACTGTGTGTAGCGTGATGTGTGTGGTGTTACTGTGTGTAGTGTGATGTGTGTGGTGTTGCTGTGTGTGGTGTTGCTGTGTGTAGTGTGATGTGTGTGGTGTTGCTGTGTGTAGGTGTGATGTGTGTGGTGTTGCTGTGTGTGGTGTGATGTGTGTGGTGTTGCTGTGTGTGGTGTGATGTGTGTGGTGTTGCTGTGTGTAGTGTGATGTGTGTGTTGTTGCTGTGTGTGGTGTGATGTGTGTGGTGTTACTGTGTGTAGCGTGATGTGTGTGGTGTTACTGTGTGTAGTGTGATGTGTGTGGTGTTGCTGTGTGTGGTGTGATGTGTGTGGTGTTGCTGTGTGTAGTGTGATGTGTGTGTTGTTGCTGTGTGTGGTGTGATGTGTGTAGTGTGATGTGTGTTGTTGCTGTGTGTGGTGTGATGTGTGTGGTGTTACTGTGTGTAGTGTGATGTGTGTGGTGTTGCTGTGTGTGGTGTGATGTGTGTGGTGTTACTGTGTGTAGTGTGATGTGTGTGGTGTTACTGTGTGTGGTGTTGCTGTGTGTGTGGTGTTGCTGTGTGTGATGTGATGTGTGCGTTGTTGCTGTGTGTGGTGTGATGTGTGTGGTGTTACTGTGTGTAGTGTGATATGTGTGGTGTTGCTGTGTGTAGTGTGATGTGTGTGGTGTGATGTGTGTGTTGTTGCTATGTGTAGTGTGATGTGTGTGTTGTTGCTGTGTGTAGTGTGATGTGTGTGGTGTTGCTGTGTGTGTGGTGTTGCTGTGTGTGTTGTTGCTGTGTGTGTTGTTGCTGTGTTTGGTGTGATGTGTGTGGTGTTACTGTGTGTAGTGTGATATGTGTGGTGTTGCTGTGTGTAGTGTGATGTCTGTGTTGTTGCTGTGTGTGGTGTGATGTGTATGTTGTTGCTGTGTGTGTTGTTGCTGTGTGTGTTGTTGCTGTGTGTGGTGTTACTGTGTGTGGTGTGATGTGTGTGGTGTTGCTGTGTGTGGTGTTATGTGTGTGGTGTTACTGTGTGTAGTGTGATGTGTGTGATGTTGCTGTGTGTGGTGTGATGTGTGTGGTGTTGCTGTGTGTGGTGTTGCTGTGTGTGGTGTTACTGTGTGTAGTGTGATGTGTGTGGCGTTGCTGTGTGTGGTGTTATGTGTGTGGTGTTACTGTGTGTAGTGTGATGTGTGTGATGTTGCTGTGTGTGGTGTGATGTGTGTGGTGTTGCTGTGTGTGGTGTTGCTGTGTGTGGTGTTACTGTGTGTAGTGTGATGTGTGTGGCGTTGCTGTGTGTAGTGTGATGTGTGTTGCGTTACTGTGTGTAGTGTGATGTGTGTGGTGTTGCGATGTGTGTGGTGTTGCTGTGTGTAGTGTGATGTGTGTGGTGCTACTGTGTGTAGTGTGATGTGTGTGTTGTTACTGTGTGTAGTGTGATGTGTGTGGTGTTGCTGTGTGTAGTGTGATGTGTGTGGTGTTACTGTGTGTAGTGTGATGTGTGTGGTGTTGCTGTGTGTAGTGTGATGTGTGTGGTGTTACTGTGTGTAGTGTGATGTGTGTGGTGTTACTGTGTGTGGTGTGATGTGTGTGTTGTTGCTGTGTGTAGTGTGATGTGTGTGTTGTTGCTGTGTGTGGTGTTGCTGTGTGTAGTGTGATGTGTGTGGTGTTGCTGTGTGTGGTGTTGCTGTGTGTGGTGTTACTGTGTGTAGTGTGATGTGTGTGGTGTTGCTGTGTGTGGTGTGATGTGTGTGGTGTTACTGTGTGTAGTGTGATGTGTGTGTTGTTGCTGTGTGTGGTGTGATGTGTGTGTTGTTGCTGTGTGTGTTGTTGCTGTGTGTGGTGTTACTGTGTGTAGTGTGATGTGTGTGGTGTGGTGTGTTCTCTCTGTGTCTGCGTGGGTTTCCTCCGGGTGACTGTCTGTGAGGAGTGTGGTGTGTTCTCTCTGTGTCTGCGTGGGTTTCCTCCGGGTGACTGTCTGTGAGGAGTTGGTGTGTTCTACCTGTGTATGCGTGGGTTTCCTCCGGGTGCTCCGGTTTCCTCCCGAGCTCCAAAAACACACGTTGGTAGGTGGATTGGAGACTCAAAAGTGTCCGTAGGTGTGAGTGTGTGAGTGAATATGTGAGTGTGTGTCGCCCTGTGAAGGACTGGCGCCAGAATTATTACAGAATAATTAATTAATTAATGAGTTGTAAACACTTTAAGATGCTTGATACATAAAGAAGTGCTCTAAGAAAAAAATTATATATATATATATGTGTGTGTGTGTGTGTGTGTATTTTACTATTAACAACCTACATTTCAAGAAGACATGCTGAATGAGGTGAATAAAACCCTCTGTGCTCCTAGCTCTGGTTCCGAGCTCCTCCTCTGTGAATGTTTACAGGTGTTTATTGTTTATTGTTGTCTAAGGGCTGATGTGGGAAAGTGGTGTAGTTTTTCACCTTCACAGACTCAGCAGAGGAGGAGAAAACAGCAGTGCACCTGCTCCGACAGTGCAGCAGTCTCAGTGTCTCAGCGCTCTGCCTGGGTTTGTTTTCTCCAACTGACCGTCCACCTGCAGACAGACAGACTCCAGACTCCAGCACCAGGTCACACAGCTGGAGCTCAGGTCATGCATTTCTGGGAACTAAACCTGAAATGAAATGGGGCAATCTCACATTTAAGGTCGCCGTGCTCAGTACCATTCACACCAGCTTTTAAAGCTGTAGCTTATGCTATTCATGTCCAGCAAATTAGCATATATACCAGGACACACTAGACTAGCTGCAAATGAGTTCCTAGGCCATTCTGCTCAATGCCAAGTGTGAGAAAGAGAAGTGTAATTTCCCAGAATCAGGCAGTTGGGAAATAATACTTTATTGTGTTCCATTCATGTCCAACTACTAAACACAAGAGAACAATCAGCTGCAGATAAGCTTTACGTTCACTGTGCTCAGTGACAAACGTGTACAAGAGGGTTATTATTTTCCCAGAACTGGGCCGCTGAGAATAATGCCATGTTACAAAGCTGTATTTAGTAATATTCATGTTCAATAATTACACATGTAATGGGACACTCTAGAGTAGCTTCACATGAGCTTTAGAGTCACCGCTTAATGCCAAGTGTCAGTCAGAGGGTAATAAACACACCAGTGCTGAGCTTAACTCATTCATAACAATCTAATCTGCATATCACAGTTTGATTAAAAATATAAACAGTGAATTCCGTTACTTGAGAGTCGGTACAGTCGAGACAGTTACACACGAACACAACGTCTATAGAAAAGCATAAAAGCCGTGGAATGCTCTGGAACAACTGCACATGAGCCTAAGGTTCACTCTGTCTCAGGCCATACATAGGCTCAAGGGACATAATACAATCTGGGCCTACACAACTCCACAGTGTGTACTTTATAGTGACTAATTTACTAATTACGTATTTACTATTTACTAATTACACTGAGCATCTACAAACCTTTAGAAATACAGGTTACTGACTAAAGGAATTTTGTAAATTAATGTGTAGGGAGCAACAGGTCGGTTTACTGCCTCACAGCTCCACGATCAGGAGTTTTGTGTGTTTGCCTTGGAAATTTTCCACAGGTGTGTGTGTGTGTGTGATTCCCTATGACGGACCGGTGCCCTGTCCAGGGTGTGTTCCTGCATTGCACCCAATGAATCCACATACGTTCCTCACCCACCTCAAACCTGAGCCGGATGAAATGGTTATAAAAGATGAATGAGTGAATGAATGAACTTTAATGGGTTAACATTGACCTTAAAGTGGATTTAAATAAAAAAAACTGGAAAACAGAAAAGCAATAAGTTGGGCGCGGGGACAGTTTCAGCCACATGCTGGGGGTTTGAAAGGCAAAGACTGAAATTAAGTGTGCCACAGTTTTATTCTTGTGGGTTTGAAGCTCTTTGTAAACAGTGCAATAAAAGCAGTCATTTTAAAGTAATGAGTGACAGAAAGAGCTCAACAGAGAGAGAGAGAGAGAGAGGAAGAAAATCAGGCGGTTTGTTCAGGGCGTATCGTCTCTGTAACCAGTCAGGACCAGTACGATGCAGTGCAGGGTTCTTTATTTATTTAATTCACATTTATTTATTTATTTACTGCCATATAAGGCATGAGGCGTGACGTATGACGCCAGAGGGTGGGGCAAAGGAAAAGGGGAAGGTAGCCATTCTCCGCGAAAGGGACTTCATAAGAGAGAACGGCGCATTCACAAAGAGGACTTATTTTACCGCTTTATTCTTTATTTATCGGGTTTAGAGAGCGGTCGGTGGTTTACAGATTTATATTGTAGCAATTTATTTACTTTAGATTGTTGCAGTGTCAATTTAAACTATTTTAATTTGAAAGTCGTACGTTATTTAGGCGGGTTTCTGAGCAGGAAGCACGGAGAAAACCTCACGGATCCTCGACCACCAGCTCTTTTTACCGTGGTGAGTACCGTCCTGACTCTTTCCAGGTTCCCTCTGTAACACCGTTCCTCCGTTCGCCGCCAAACACCGTTTAAAACTTAACGGACACAATTCCGGGCGCGCGGCGTTGGCGCGGGCGCGCTTTAGCTTTAGCCTCAGCCTCGTCAACGGCTTTCACGGACAAGAATCAATGAAAAGCAGGTGGAATTCCTACTGATTCACAAAAGTAGATTTATTTCTACGCTCTCTCGTCTTTTACGTGCGACTCAACGCGTGTTCCGACGTTTCGTGTCGAATTTAAGCTGTTTCTTGATTAGCTCAACGCTAAGCGCCAAATGTTGAATGAATAGGTGTCATTTACCGCACGTGTAGTAGTGATGTGTCGTTGAAGGAGTCGACACTTGGGAAATCTTTTTATTATGTGAATGTTGGAAGTCGATTCTCATACAAAAAAACATTTTAATTAGAGAAACGAACAAATATTACATGTAAATCACATTTCTCTTCTGTAGTTCTTGACACAATACTCAGAGCCCTGTGTAGTCGTTACGCGTCGTATCAGGAATCGACACTTTGAACATTTTCATTTTTAATACAATGACTGTTCAGAGTCGACTCTTGTAGAAGATCTATTTCTATTATTTAATGCAAATGAACAGATGTCATATGTAAATCTATGACTAGTAGAAAATCTCATTGTTCTGTTAGGGGTTGACAGCACGCCTTTATGCACCGCCCCTTTATTCTCATCTCCTGTTCCTTCTTTTAGGCGGTTTTTATTTAATTTAACGTATTAGTAATTGTTTCCAAAAGCGTCTTACTGGTTTTTCTGAAAATTGTATTTACCTGCGTTTTTGGTGGATTTTAACTACCTTCCATACAGAGGACCCATACTTATCCAGATTTAATCCCTACTTAAACACACAATTATTTTGTCAAAATGCATGTATTATATATATTTATATTATAAGTTTGATTTGAAATTAGATTATATTAAAAGGACGTTACATCACCGTGTCTAAAATTTGGGGGGAAAGCCAGGACACGTTACTTAAAAATCTAGACGCTTGTGGAACCGGAGAACGGAGTCGGTTATATTGTTGTGAACCGATTCATCAGAATCGTAGAAACAGCCGGAAAGCCCACCTCTTACATGAAAGGGGGACCGGCCGGTGTTAGCTTTAGCCTAGCTTCGCCCTCCCACATAAAGGAAAGGCCTCCTCCAGTCCGAAAGTGTTGTAATCCGTTCAGTTCTGTTTTACACAGCGTTTTCAAAATCCCAACTCCCCAATTCCGGTTTTCATAAATACAGTTGCAGCTTTATTTGAACAGTGAGGCTACAGTTGAATGTCAGGATGAAAAAAAAAATCGCTTGAAACATGAGGGAGAACCACAGTATGGAGCTAAACCACTCACTGCAAAATTATACATGTACAGCAGGGTGCAGAAGTCAGAGACCACTCTTCATTCCTTTTAATCGCCGCCGAGAGCGTCTAAGTCCTAAAAAGTGAAACTAGAATCTTTATCTGCTGCATACAGCACTTTGCAAAAGCCAGAGACCACCCTTCGTTCTTTTAATCTCCACAGAAAGAGACTAAGGTCCAAGAAAAGAAACTATCTGGTGCAGACAGAAATGCGAAAGTCTGAGACCATTCAGTTTTTTTTGTAATTTCTAGTTAAAGGAGCATCAAGTACAAGTCATTTACCGTTTCAGGAGACATTTCTTATAAGATGATCCTCTCGTATAAGGGAGGGCAGAGAATGTTGACTGGAAATTGAATAAACTGAGTGTTGTCCTTAACAGAATATTTCTAGCTGGGGATGTCCATATTAATTCATGACAGTGAATTAACAGTTCAGTTCCTATATATATATATATATATATATATATATATATATATATATATATACAAAATTACATGACACAAATTGACTTATTTTGGTACCTTTCTGTGTCTGTATTTAAACACAGTCCATTAGTCAAGTACAACGTTAGAGACCTGCGTGTGGAACTGAGGGGTTTGGGTGTTTATGTTGGTTCCTTAGCAGTGTGGAAACAAACAAAAGCTGTTCTTACAGTGTCTTGATCTAGTGCTTTAACCACATGGTGATATCCTCCTCTACCTAATGCACTACACTTGTCACAGTGCAGCGTTTGTTTTTCATGCCCAGAAGCATCTCCAGGTTCTTTAATGTGCACAGTGGGTTTACGTTTATATATTTAAGTAAGTTACAGTTATGTACGCATGAATTAGAAACACCAAGAGGAAACAATATCTAAAAGGGGAACCCAGACACGTTTAGGTTGTGCCAGAGAGTGCAGTAGTGTTTTAAGTCGATTTAAACACAGGTTTTGCAATGGTGTCTGACAAGGCAGTGACTGATGCTATTGATAAGACTAGGGCTTGTGGAAAATATCGAATACAAGCGCAATGTAGGAAATAAAGGTTCAGAATAAGAGAGAGGTTTTGAACCATGAAATAATGCCCTGACACCTGCTTTAAATCTCTGCCTCACCAATCCTGTTTACCTTGTTTATTTACTTATCCGTAGTACTGTAACTTGTGTGCCGTCAACACAAGCTTGGCTTTGGACTGATAAACACACATGCTGACATTTTTAACTGCCCGGTTAATTCTGCACCTCTGTATTAAGAGGAACTGAAGAAGAGCCATAAACCACCTGAACTGATCAGACAATTTCAAGTTGTTTAACAGTATCTGCTTTTAAATCATACAAAGACACACACACACACACACCAGTGTCTGGTCTTTTAGAAAGACCCAGGTGTTGTGTCTCATGGCAGATTGGTGTTAGAAGAACCCAGAGGCACTGATGGTAATAAATAATAGTTTGTGTTGTAGCTCTTGTAGAGAACAGAAACAGACACCTCCCCCATAAATGGCTCTTTCTCTAAAAACTGAAAATCCATAATTTAATGTGGAACACGCATCCGTCCCACAGACAGTTTGAGTGAACTTGCTGAACTCGGGCGATCTGGAAAATGATCTGCCATTGAATTAGCAGAGTCTCATGACTCGATAGTTTGGTGGAGGGCAGTCAGCCAGACGTAGTTTTAAACGGAGAGGCTAAATTACTGCCTTTTTTTTCTGTTCAAGAGCCACCACACATACTTTGTGAACAATTAAATCCTTATTCTGTGGTCCTTCTCTTCTGACTTAGGAAAGAAATGGTAACAATATATAAAAATACTTTAAAAACAAGAGAGGGACTATATTATGTGCGAATGAATTGGGTTGTATTTATTTAGTCCCTGAAAGGGTAAACCATATTCTTTGCATTGTTTAATGACAGTTTAAGGGTTAAAAATGATTTTACATTTCTACATTTAGGAATACGACGTTACCTAAATGATCTGTTTTGAAGTCATCAGTCAACAACCAAAAGCAGCTTAGCCTCGCCCTCACACGCTGAAGTTATAGGGAGTGTTTCAGCCCAAAATCAGGTTCCTCTTTGTAGTGAATCAGACCTTAGTTCTTTTACACATTCAGCAAAAATCACATCTTTAAGGGAAACTAATTAAAGAGGGGTTAGAAAAGTTAATATTTGGGGATAAGAGGAGTATATGAGCGCTTAAGTGGTAGGTGTGGATTGGGACCTGATGAGGACGTCTGGAGGAGGCCTTGAGGGTTTTGAATTCATTTATTTTTATTTAAATATTATTTTATTAAATACAATTTTTCTTCCCTTCCCCCTCCGTGTGTGTGTTTGTACTAGCATTGAGCAGCCCTTAGACTGCGCTACCAAGTTGTAGGAAGTTCCGGCCAAACGCTGGTGTTTTTTGCTTGGTGTGTGACACATTTCTGCCTTGTGTTTTTGCTTTTCTCCTGATCACATTCAACTTCTCGACTATGACCTGTTATATAATCTGTCACACATTCTGTGGTTTTGAAAAAGATACCTGAAATCATAGGCCTACATACCTCGGAAACGAGGTCTCTACTTAATTACAAAGACATTAAAATATTTATTTATGCTCCATGTTCTTCCTACTGAATTCTAAGGGAAACTGTGAAGGATGTAGTAGAGGAGAACCTTCTAGAAACTAAAGTGAACACTTGCTCTCCTCTGACATTTTTGGTGGGGCGGGTTGGGAGTCTGATCTGGTCGGGGGGGTTGTGTTGACATTTGACCCAACATCAGAGACATTTGTCAGGCGCTGGAGTAGAAAAGAAGTCTCTGCATGCTCTGAATGACCTCCATGCTTTTATATTCATCATACATTCTTAATGTTATTTATGGTCATGTTTATAATCATATGATATAGGTTTTAAAAATGCTAGTCCGGTGCTAAATTTCTAACTACAAGTTTTCACCTTCTGAACATTTTATTCCTTTGAGGGACATGAATGTGTTTAAAACTGATACCTTTTGGGTAAAATTGCTTAATCGTAGTTGTCTAATACATGCCTATGAACAGGAACTACCAGGAAATGTACTTGCCCTGTTGCCCAATTTTCTGGTACAGAGGAAAGCACACAGAGTTATGACTGATATCAGAACATGACCAGCCTCAGGCCCGAGGTTGAGAAATGTAAAAGGGCTCCTCTGCGAAATGAAGCATGGCCTGGTTATGCAGATAGGAAATAAAGAGTCTGTGATACAGACTTATCTCCCATTGCAGCTTTTAAATTTTGTTCCTATTTATAAAATAAGACCAGCTTCTTCAAAGGAAGACCCTTAACTCTTAAGAACTTTTCTCCTGTTAGTAAGCTTGAGCCGTTCTTCATGGCTAAGCTGTTACGTAACGTGGGGAACCTTCCCTATTTTTTTTCTCCCTCTTTCTCTCCTTTTCAGGAATGAGCTTCCATTCACCCATCCTGTCTGTTGCACAATGGATGTCCGCTCCGTCTGCCTAATCGCCCAAACTAAAACACATTGTAGCAGCACTAGTCTATTCAGAGGATAGCAATAGCCCCCTCACTCCACCCTCTCCCTCAGCATTACACATCAGTTTAAAACACGGCAGTGCAGATTCTTTCGCTGGTGTCTGGATTGCTTTTAAATTGCTGTTTTTAGCCGAGGGTGAAGGTAGGTAGGTTTGGGGCATAACAAAACAATTTTCTTTTTAGAAACACTAGTTACCTCAGTTATTTAAGCAATTCTAGTGCGCTGCTTTAAACAAGGGCTTTACTAGATTTGGAAGTTGATCCTGTAAAGATAGTGAAGTGTAATATTATTATAATTTAAAACTTGAAAAAGAAACCTATCCCACACAATGGTGTCAACAACTCTGGCTACAATAACACTGGCGAGCACCCTCGGGCTGGCGGCCCAGGGGCCATTGACCGACTACATGTGGCTACTGATAGTCGGCTTCATCATTGCCTTCATTCTGGCCTTTTCTGTGGGAGCCAACGATGTCGCCAATTCCTTTGGCACGGCCGTGGGCTCTGGAGTGGTTACTCTGAAAGTGGCCTGCATCCTCGCCACTGTGTTCGAGACGCTGGGGTCTGTGATGCTCGGGGCCAAGGTCAGCGAGACGATACGGAAGGGAATCATCGACGTGAACATGTACAACCGCTCAGAGCACGTTCTCATGGCTGGCTCTGTGAGTGCTATGGTTGGTAAGTGGGCTTTTATTCCTATTATTCCTAATATTTTATTTATAAACTGCCTTTAAAAAACGCTCAAGGTCACTTTTACAGAGCTTCAGTCCGCAAGGTCAAAGAAAAAAATCACAATTGTCTGTGATTTAAGTTTTACAACATGGTCGATGTTAATCTTCACTCAGGTTCTGCTGTGTGGCAGTTGATTGCTTCTTTCCTGAAGCTACCCATTTCTGGGACGCACTGCATTGTGGGAGCCACCATCGGCTTCTCACTGGTGGCGAAAGGTCAGCAGGGAGTCAGATGGTTTGAGCTTCTCCGAATCGGTGAGTCTATTTTGCTTCATTGGGAGATCTTCATAGTCCTTGTTTATGACACAGTGAAGTTTTTCTGTAGTTGTTAGTCAAATAGAAAAAAACGAGGACAGTGTGTGTCTTAAATACTTTGCCCTACATATGCTTGTCTTTTTTTGTCCACCCCGCAGTTGGCTCTTGGTTCCTCTCTCCTCTTCTCTCTGGCCTGATGTCTGCCATTCTCTTCTACTTTGTCCGGATGTTCATTTTGCAAAAGGTAAGTACAGGAAGCATTGTATCTTTCACTGCTTTATCTTTCTGTGACTCATGCCTAGCCGATGAAATGAGATTAATGGCATAGACGTCATGACAAGGTAATTTTAGAGAGAAAGTAGATCTTTTCTCTGTGGGAGAATAGAGAGCCCTCTCTTCTCTTTTGTCCACGTCTTGATTGTAATTCCAGGATTATACCAACACCCTCGGTTCAAGCCATCTCCTGTAACCTGATACGATAATGGCTGATGCTTTGTCTTTATCGTAGTGACGAGTGCTTGGTTTCTAAGTGTTTTTCTGTTCTGTTTTTCTGCAGAAGGATCCGGTGCCCAATGGGCTGAGAGCCTTGCCTGTCTTCTATGCAGTTACTATGGGAATCAACCTGTTCTCCATCATGTATACTGGCGCACCGAGTGAGTATCATTCTCCTGTAGTCTCACCTTGCACACCTTAGCAGCCTGTGTTTGTAAATAACCCGCTTCCCTTAACCCGATGCCCACTTCAGGCCAGGCAGCGATAGCAGGCTTTTTAAGTGCTAAAGAGGTTTAACAGTGTCTAACAGCAGTGGCCTCTGGAGCACAGATGAGATGGACTCGTGTCTGTATTCTTCACCCTCTGTATCAGTTTTTTCTGCCCTTCTTGAACACAGAGGAAAGAAAAAAATAAGAGGAGTAGAGTTGTCGTCCATCAAACAGAATCTCCATTCGTCAGTGCAGTAGTAGCTGTTGTTTAAGCACCACTTTTTTGAGTGCTGTTGGTTGTGCATATTTTTCTTTCAGTTTTTCTGGGCATTACACATTGGAACCCTATTAAATGAGCACTTTTTTGCTCCTTTTGTTTTCTTCTACCTACAGGGCACAGCAATTCAAGAAGTCACCTGGCCTGGGCCCTATATGGAGGCTACAGGCCAGAGATTCGCTCGTAGGAGGGTGTACATGTTTGCACTCTCAGTAGGCACAGAAAGGTGCATCATACGCACGTGCACGTAGTTTAACATTACAACCATTAGGCCCACACACACACTCTCTCACAGTGTCAGGGATATAAACGCCTCTCTGGGGCTTCAGGATAATTATATGCCACTTTTCAAGTATTTTTCTATTTTTTTTCATGGCATTGAGCAAAAATACAAAGCATGTTAAAGTGTTGGTGGACCAAGACTGTGTTTACTACGTCTAACTTTTACTAAATTAGAACATAAACAATGACTGACATCACTTAAATCTCTCGCTCTTCATTTTGGCCCACCGAGACAACTTTTGTCTTGACATGTAGCATCATTTTTTATTTTTTTTAAATTAATTGCAGCTAAGTTGACATACTCTTCCAGACCTCACACCACCCCACCATTAGCCATTATCTATAAGCCGCCGTAATTGTCTGAGAAAGAAGAGCTGCTTATACATTCAGATCAGTTTCTCACACAGACATGCACGTACTCTTATGTGGAGAAGGGCACACAGTCTCCTCAAGACACCTGCGGGGCTCACGGCATCGGGCCCACGTAGTGTCCCATAATGGAACCAGATTAACGTGAGGATTAGCCCCGTGCTTTGGCTACACTCTGTGACTTCGCCATTTCATCTGCTTTGGGATTAGTTTCAGGAGCAGTAGAGCAGAGCAGTTGACGGATCTTCCTCAGCCCCTCCCTCCTCCTCTTCCTCCTCCTCCACAAACGGCCTCCACACGCAGTTCAGTGCTGCCTAATCCTTCTAAAAACAGTGTTCTTCACTCCCACTTCAAGGCTACAGCAGGGCATTCATTGCTTAGTTCAAGTGTGCTCCTGGACATCTGCTGCCCTGCAGAGAGGTTACGCCCATAGTCTAGTGCACCAGACTAAACTAGGCACAGTCTTCTTGGTTGACTTGTTTTGAGGGCAAAGTGGACAAAAATGAATGGAAATCATTCAGGCTTCAAGATGGGTAATGTGGCATGGTCCAGTTTTGTAAATAGGTGTCCTGCACTTTCAGAAACACATAAGTGAACTGAGACATAGTGTTTTCATTTTACGTTACCATAAGCCACAATATTAACTACGGCCTCGTTATCCTCATAACTCATGCAGTACAAAAGAAGCCAGCTTCCGTCACCAATCCACAACGCCTTGGATGATCCACTGCGTTCTGCGGGAGGGGAACTTTATTACTTTAAATGTTACATTTCTGGCAGGAGGATTAGGCAGTTCTAGTGTATTGTTTACTTGTTAGAACATGTTTAAAGCAGTGGGGCTTTTTTTTTGTGTGTGTGTGGGGGGTATTCTCCCCCTCCCGCTTCCTTTTAATGCTTCAGCAGACAACATAAAAATGTAGTCATGCTATTAGTTGAATGCCCCAGACGTCTGGTGTGAAATCATTGATTGCAGCGATTAGTGTAAATTCTCTTGCAAATGTTCTTATAAAACACACCAGTGAGTGAGGTTTTTAAAAGCAGACAAGACAATGTTGAATTTCCAGCTCCTTGCATAAACCTGCCCTGATTAATGCCACTAAGTAATAATGTAAGTAGCCCAGCCAGCTGTATTTTGGGCAGTGAACAAAAAGGTGCTAAATGTTAAACACGAACACAATGGTGTAGGAGTGCGTGTAGTTTACTCTGA
The DNA here is from genome assembly GCF_029633855.1 of Hoplias malabaricus. NCBI lineage: Eukaryota > Metazoa > Chordata > Actinopteri > Characiformes > Erythrinidae > Hoplias > Hoplias malabaricus. Next base: position 843,910 of record NC_089817.1, read on the forward strand.
GCGATGACTGCCAGGAATTGTTGATGTTTGACCCCTGTTTTTGTGCTCAAAATGGGCACAGACAGGGTTTTATAAAAACTGTCAACATTAACAGGCAGTTTCCTCACTGTGGCGAGCCTGTCTCGTTTCTCCCAGCTCCCCCTCCCTGTCCTGGTTTGCTTTAATAGCCCTGTGTGGAAGAAAACCGAAATGGTGAAGTGGGAGTACAGTATAAAGTGAGTCACAGGAAGTATGACATGCTGTACTCTGCTGTAAAGTGAGAAAGGCATGTAAAGGCTAGTGACCCACAACTTAAGAGTTGGATACAATTACTAAAGCTCCTCTCGGCTTTACTGCTACTCAACACATTTGTTAATCATGTGAACTCTGCCAGAAATATCCCCCTCTTCTCTTTTAGTGTGTGGGTCAGTGCTTCTGGAACATACTCCCCCTGCTATCCATCCATTCTTTTATTATGCTAATGGACCCTTGGAGTTTGTAGGAATTTGAGGGCACAAATTTACATCCTTTACCTAGACTCTATTCTTATTTTCAGTTTAGCATTGCGAACACTACGGTCCATAACACTGTATATTAGGCATTGCTATGAAGTGCCAGTTGTCTTTTAGAAACACCCTATGAACACCATCTGTGTCAGTGTACTTTAGCTGGAATGCTAATTTTCTGGTCTGATTCCCCTTTGGAACGACAGGGTGCCATGGCCACACTGAGGCTTTAAACAAACTGAAAAGCAGGGGTGAATAAACTCGTGGTCTACTGGCACGTATTTGTGAACTTTATGGTGACACCACACTCATACGAGCATGTGGTAAACAAGTTCTGGATCGCAAACGTTATAGTTAATCAGGATAAAAAGCAATAATGTGCGCTCTCATGCCACATAAATCTACTACACGAGGGTTTTACAACAAAGTCAAATCATGAGAAAATATTGGGCTTCACTCAAAGCTAACCTTAAAGTTTACCTACTAACCCTTGACTTGTTGTATACACCCTGGGTGTGTAATTTATTAACCCACATCAAAACACAGAAAGGAGTAGGCTCTCCGGTAATGACCAAACCTCTAAATATCTGTAGGAGTTATTTCTTTACAAGCCTTATCTGGTACAGTTCTTAAAAGGTTTCTGTGTTTCTGGTTTGGATAAGAAATGATGTTCCACTGGAGGTGGTTTTTGAGCATTTTCCCATCCTGAGAAATGCTTTGCTGGGTTTGAAAATATGTATTTATTATATTCTGAATTAGTTTTTATAAAACATGCAACAACAGCTGCTAAATACAACTAGTTTTAGCCAAAGATGCTTAAAGGAATCTGTCTAGAACAAATAAACAGGATGGTTTCTGTCTTTCCCTTTAGTTTGGCACGTAGCACATGCCATTTTTATTGATATCATTAGATAATATGTTACTAACTGTAATGATGCCAAACCACAAAGCCTTTTGTTTGTGGGGCCACACCCAGTAAGATTAGGACTACGTTTTCTTTTATCAGGCAGAGTTGAATTATAAACAGTCACACAGACCAGAGGGCCGGGAGCAAACCGTTTCAGAAACACATGATCCTAGCTGTAAACTACACGGCCAGCATTACTACCCTCACCATCCCGAATAGTAAAACCATCATCAAGTTGTCACTGCAGTGAAGAACGCCATTACACTACGCTGTGGGTGGAAAAACACAGCCCCCGTTGTTGTGTAATCCAGACTGTGGGTTAGCGGGGGTTTATAGGCGGGCGGTTAGGAACAGGAAGTGGAATTTAAGTTGGGCTGCGCTCCACTCTCATTCATTCATCCCACTGTGATCCTGCGGTCTCTGTTGTTTTGGTCCTGTCTGGTCTGAGGCGTTACGTAGATCCAAACAGTACGTACTTTCTGGACAAGCGTAAACACTAATGCCTGACCGATATATTGTTCTTCTGATAAAATCAGCCAAGATTAGGGGATGACAGATCTACATTTGATATTTTATTACAGGGGGGTTTCATTGATAAAATGTAAAGAGTCTAGAGATTTCCGGAAAGTTCCTCTTGGGCACTAAAGTGTGTATGGTGTTTTTTTTTTTTTTTTTTTTTTTATTATTATTATTATTATTATTATATATTTTTTTTTCTCCTCTCTTTCTAAGACCGGGTTTATGCTGAATTTAACAAGTGTAACCCCCGAGTCAGATTTGTCCACTTGAAATAATAATTTAATCAGCTCAGTTGAACATTTTTTGGCAGCCACTTGTTCACACATACAGACCAGACTCCCTGTGGAAATGGGAGATGGTCCTGTTGAACAAATGGCTCTTTTAAAGCTGCCCCTTTTTTAGTATCGCTCTTTATTTTAGCCCCTACGGTCTAGACCACTGTTCAAATGCCACACCTGTCTGGTTCCTTCCAGTGGGAACTTAGTCATGGCTGTGAAAAGACAAGTGAGGAGAGAAAGGGCAAACACACTTCTTTTTTAAATCTTCCTCCCGTCTGCTCCCTGGAGGGGTTAAGTAGGAGTTGCATAACTGCAGCACGTAGCAGTGTGGCATGTGCGGGAGCTGCAGTGCTGCTGCAGCAGTGTGAGAGTGCAGGACTGAGTCAGCGCTGGAGGGAGTAGAGTGTAAAACCGGTTCAATCTGCTCCTCTGCTACTCCACTTTCACCACTGCCAACTGTGTGGTGGATTTTTTTTTCTCTTTTCCTCTTTTCTTTCCCCTGTTCTCTCTCTCTCTCTCTCTCTTTCATATCTTTGTCATTTCTTATTACATTGTTCCACTGTGGTTACACTCACCTATTTCTCCTTTTGGTCTTGGATTTCTTTTGCATTTCTATTTCATTCTTTCTCCAACCTCTTCTCTTTCTCTGATATTTTACATCTTATTCTTATGCCCCCTCCTTCCTTTTATTTTATTTTACTATATATTTTTCTCTCCCCCTCCTGTTTCTTTTGTGCTCTCTCACTTTTGACAAATACATTTTTTTGGCTATGGTCTTGTCCTAAATAATTCGTCCACCACGTCGTCTTCATCCCCACCCCCCTTTGCTGACTTTAGTATTTTCTGTCGACACACTGCGGTGTTGGTGGTTGTGGTCCCTGGGGAGAGAGTGTGTGTGTGTGTGAAAGAGAGATGGCTGGTTTTCTACGCCAGGTTGTATCCCTCGGTATTCTGGTCACATTTTTCTGCAGTCTTGGCACTGAGACGACCTCTCAAACTCCACAGGAGCAGTTTTTTTTTCTCTCTCTCTCTCCCTCCCCTCTTTTTTTTTTTTTTTTTGGACAGTCTGATCTTTTGTCCTCTCCTGATTTACTCAGAAGGGACGGCAGGGGAATACAGAGAACTGTGACCCTGACAGAGCCTTTTAAGGCTTGTGTCCTTGGGACACATCTGTGACAGAGGCCAGTAATGTGCACTGCAGCGTCGCGTTCTTCACTCTGGTCACATTTCTCCGTCACTCTGGCTCTTACATAAGGGCAATCTACCCATGATCCTGCATTCCTCACCTTGCCTGGACATTCGTCACTGTGCTGCAGACGATTCTGTTAATTTGATTTGGGTTTGATTTAGTTGAACTATCCCCTAGGTCACCGCTGTTGTTTTACTGTAATAAAGTGGGACCTGGTGCCCTGTACGACTGTGTATTACTGCTTTAGAAACAGTTTACAAGTTTAGTTACAAGTTTAGATTATGGCCTTCTAGTCATTGGGGTTTAACACAAAGACCAAACAGTAAGCGTTTAAATAAAAGAAGGGTGCTGTTTGAAAAGGAGAGATCACAAAATTAAGAAGAATTTAAAGTGTGAATCATTAAAACCAGCATTAAAATAATATTCTTTAAGAAAGTAAATTAAATTCATGTATTATTTCAAGAGCCAGCCCTTTGCTCAGTATTTTTAATATTTATTTATATTTAAAAATAGAAGAAACGCTGTCCTTGGGTTCATTAATGACCCGGTCCCTTCAGAGTTTCACCACACTTTTCATAGTTTTGTTCACTGTGATCTTTTTTTTCCTAAACACTTATTTTTGTCCCCGTGTGTGTCTTTGATCCACTGTCACTAACAGTCAGGAGTACATGCTTTATTTTCCCCGCTCGTTACTTGATGCCGTTGTAGGCTCTGTAATGGTAGCGCATGCTGCCTCTTGTCTGAAAACCTTTCGCCTCTCCTCTCTTCCCCCTGGTTTCTGTGCATTTACCCCATCCCTGCTCCTCTCCCGTGGATGCTGGGGCTGCAGTGCTGGGCTTTGATAAACTTCCGTGGTGGGGAGTCCTCCTCATCTCCATCGGCTTTGCCATCGTCACTGGCTTCATCGTCTGGTTCGCCGTTTGCCCCCGTCTCAGGAAGAAGATCGAACGTAAGTAACTTTTGATTGTTTTGATTGCTGTCTTAAAAAATATGGTTTGAGAAATAATTGGTTAAAGGAGCAATTAGTCATTTTCTCCACGGATTATGCTTCACTTTATCAAACCGATGTTACACTGGCACCTATTGGCCTGGATGGATCAGATTCTGTACTGTTCGTGTTAAAAATGTAACCGACCCATGTTGGAACCCGCTCTGTGGAGCATAAACATGTTATAATAGTAATCCCTTTCACACGGTTTGCTAGTGTATGAATGTGGAATTGACTTATAGCTCCTTTAGACTAAAATCGGTTCATGTTTTAAGGGTTAGCAAGCAGCTAATTCAGGACAACACTATTAATAACTCATACAAAAAAGGAATAACATTGTAGAAGCCTTTCTCAGATTTTAATGACATTTTTAACTGTGTAAATGTGTCCTTAAACTTGTTTTGTTAGAAAGGAAGTCCTTGGTGGTTTTCTGCACAGATCTGGTCTTGTTTTTCCTGTTCGTAAACATGTGCCAGATGTAGTTAAGTGCACTGCCACGTGGAACTAAATTACATTATGTTGAATATCATCTGCTTCTTTGAAGATGAGTCAGATGTCCTTTAACTTATAAAATCTTGGGAACAGCACAATAAAACATGTTTCATCATCTATTTAACTTGGTCTTGCGGCATCTGGCACCTGATGCACTCGTGACCAACAGGATGACGAGAGATGATTGCCGATCCTTTTTAAAGTTAAACCAGTTTATGAAAGCTTTGGGCGTTTGACTCCTCGTCTGTTGGAAATGCCAGTTTGTCTGTCGTCCTGACCTATTGTCCCAGCGTTGCCAAGTCACACGGCACTTTATAAAACCCTGGATTAAAACTCATTACAAAGACGTGGCTCACTTTGAACTTGAAGGAGCCACCACCTGTAGATTAAGTGGAGATTAATGTCCAGTTGTCGGAGCGTGTAGCTCTTGCGTCTCCTAATAACGAGACCCGTTGGTCAGTCTGGACACTCTGTCTAGGGCAGAATAAGGCAGACTGAGTGGGTGATGTAATTGGGTCAGAGTTATCCAGTAATTGGTCTTTGCCTTTTGGATCAGAATAGCCCTCGCTAGCTTCGAGACGCTGCTGTCTGAGGTTAAAGATTAGACGTGGATATATATTGACTTGGCTCCAGGCAGAAATGGACCACATACAAATGAGGAGTGCCTGGACAAATTGGTAGTGACTCATTTATTTAGAAATGTCCATTTTTAGAATAAGCCAAGAAATAAAACTGGAAATTGGAGACTGAAAGAGAATAAAGTGAAACAAGGTAATTAAGTCAAATGAAATTAAATAATAAGCCCATATAAAACTCAATGTTATACTGATCTAAAATAAACTTGGAATGCTTTGGAATCGCTAACAGATTAAATTTTTCATCAATTAGCAGTGGTTCAAATGATTCAAACGAAATTATTTGAACAGAGACGTGTTAAAACAATATGAGAAAACGTGTATAAATCAGGTGTGCACTTCTGGTTAGAGGAGATTTTTAAATATACGCTCTCTGATCATCATCATCAGTGTGAATTTAAATATTACCCCCTCCTAACAGAGTTAGTGCTACTGGCTATTTGACATTGTACTAATCACGAGGGTTCAGGAGGGTGTCAACAGGTTACGTCAGCTCATTCACCTGGCCTTGAAAACCAGTTAAACCACACTCAGATTAAACAGACAAACACTCCACAGACTATGCTGGAGGGTAAGAGTTACTTTGTACAAAGGGCCTCTGGCACGGTGCTGATATCTGGCTTGAGACTGAAGTTTTGTGCTGTTCCCTTGTAACATCAAACACAACGTGTTACTTCACTGCTCGGAGGTTTAGTTGTTTCTTAGTTCTGATCCAACACTTCAGTGAGTTCCTCGCTCTGACACGCCGGTGTGATCGTATTCGCTGATTAAATGTTCAGAGCTTTGACTCCGATGTGATTCAACAAGTGGAACAAGTTTCCTGAAAACGTCAGGATTATGACTAGTTTAGTCTCTCTCCGGGAGGTTGAGATTAAAGTAATGATTGTTTATGGTTCAGCTTTGGATTGATTTGGGAGGGGGGTGTTTATAAAAGGAGTTCTCTTTTAGTGTTAAAATGTTATTATACTTAAATTAAGTGTTTATATATTGTACAGGACGCTACAATCTCCTAATAATATATAAAACAAAATGTAAATAAAGACTAGTCTGTGGTGACAGAATGATATTTTGCCAGGTTTTAAATCCCTACTGATGTGGATACATAATAATGGAAGGTTTAATACAATAACATTGTGTGGTGTGTGTGAGTTAACATAATATTTTCTGTTATGCTCACATTGTTATTGGGATTTTGGGAAATGTGTGTTGACCTCCAGCAGCACACATTCCTGCCAGGGTCTTTTTGGTATCCTGTGTTCTGCTGCTGTTCTGACACACCCTTGATAACTCTCATTCTCTTAGCGCTTATCTGTAATTCAGCTATGTGTTCAGGTCCCCTGCGGAAGAACAGCTGACGTCAGGAATGTGTCCTAGTTTTATTTTATTTATTTATTTATTTTTTTTAATGCAGGTTCTAACAGGAATGTGGTGGAATAACACAATTTTCCTTAATTCCTCTAGGTGAGAAGAAGTCTTCCAGCCCCTCAGAGAGCCCCCTCATGGAGAAGAGAGAGATGACTTCTAGCCCCCCAGGGAGCCCCATCGTAGACAAAAAAGAGGTGGTGGAACCAGCCTGTCCCATCCTCAAACACGGTTCTGAGGAGACCCAAGAAGCTCCGGCCTCGAATAACACCCAGGCCGCTCCTCCTCCTGAGGAAAGGAGGGTCACCTTCGACATCGGGGACTCGGATGATGCTGAAACTAAAGAGAACGAGACCAGCAGCGGTAACGGTGAGTCCTTGGGGAGAGGTGGAAAGAGAACACAAAGCGAGAGTGTGCGAGGAAGCATTTGGTGTTATCTTACAATTCTAATTTTAGTTTCCTATTTTAAAATGAAGCTCGGTTTTGAGTTTCTGTATCACTTTGAGGAAACAAAGATATCGTTTTAATTTCAGATAGCGTCCTGCTTTTATTAAAACTCCATATAGTCTATGTATTATATTTATGGGGGAGGAATAAATGATCCTATAGACAAGGAAAGAAGAACTTAAGCATCAGCCATTTACAATACATGAATGTTGCAAAAATACTTATGTCCAGTGTTTTCGAACAGATGAATTAATGTTTAAGGATTGCACAATGATATCCGACTCGTCTTTGTATCAGCTGTACTCCTGAGAAGTAGAATTTTTACCCCTAAATATATATTTTATTTCTCCATAATGCCAAGCCAAGTAGAGTCCCGGTTTGTACACTTTTATACGTGTAATCAGTTTCCTGTTGATGCTGACATTAACAAGTATCAACTCACTGGTGCTATACCTCTCCATTCCTATTTTAAAGGAGGCATATGGAGGGGAAACAACCCACTTGTTTAGTGTGTGTGCATTTAATATGAGGATTTTGAGCCCACCAACCTACACATTTTTGAAAGTAGACCACAGTCTTCTTTCTGTGGGCGGTGTAAGAAAGAAAAGTAAGATAACAAAGCAAAAACGGCTAAAACTGCAGCTCCTTACTGCTGTGCGCTCGGGTCGGGGGTAACGGAGTGGCTGTGGGGTTTGTAGGGTTTTGACCAAAGTAGGTCCGACGTGTTTTGATTCAGACCCCAGAACTGTGTTCATTTGAGGGAGAAGAACAGAATATGTCCCCTTTTAAAGACATTATTTAAAAAAATACCCCGTGTTAGATGTTCTCCTGTGCAGAAAGCAGACAGAGTTGTTTTCTTATTTAAAATGAACAAACCTTTGTTCACCTCCTCCAGGTGCGAAGACAGTTCATCATGTCCAGTTTAACACCGGCCCATCTCAGGTTCCTGGTAACGGCTACAGTCAGTACCACACCGTGCACAAAGACTCCGGGCTGTACAAAGATCTGCTGCACAAACTGCACTTGGCCAAAGTGGGCGACTGCATGGGAGAGGGTGGCGATCGACCCATTCGCAGAAACAACAGCTACACCTCGTACACCATGGCCATCATCGGGCTCCACGGAGAGATAAGACCCCGCGACTCAGACTTCAGAGCCTCGGAGGAAGGCGAGAAGGACAAGGCCGGCGTCCAGGAGAGAAAGAGGATCCGGATGGACAGCTACACGAGCTACTGCAACGCTGTGGCTGAGACCGGCGCTCCTGAGGGCCTGGGCGAGGGAGAGGTGGCTCTGGATGTCGGAGAGGAGGAGGACAGAGAGAGCAACCGCAGCTCCCTGGAGGAGGATAGAGCAGATGCTGATAAACCTGAAGTATCCATACTTTTCCAGTTTCTGCAGATCCTTACCGCATGCTTTGGCTCCTTTGCTCACGGAGGAAATGATGTCAGGTATGAAGAATTCTCGATCTACAACTTTATTTCCTGAGTCTGTCTGTCTTTACGAGATAAATATATCACATCAAATGATAAAATGAGGTTGTTGCAAGTAATGGTTTTTGCCTTTTCTTTTAAACGTTCTGTAGTGTTTGAGTCTGCCTTAAATAACCCTAAAGCAGTTACAGTAGTAGAGAACACGAAAATAAATCCTACCCCACACTTCTATTGTCTCTGCGGTGTGCGAGGAGGTGTTTGTGGGGGCAAGATCATTTTCTAGTTACTGCAGAGCTTCGTGTTCCTGCTGCAGATGTCTGTTCCCATTTCGTGAAAGGCTAAAATTGTGCAAGGGACCAGACCGCACATCCTCGGGGGATACAAGTGTTAACCTGTTTGTGTGGATGAATGTAATCAGCCTTAAACTTGAGTAAGACTGAGGAACATGCTGTTTAATGTGACTCACCTCCTGTTGTTCTGCCTCTCTCCTGTAGTAATGCTATCGGACCCTTGGTGGCGCTGTGGCTGGTGTATGAGAGCGGCTCTGTGGAATCTAATGCCAGGACTCCTATCTGGCTGCTGCTGTACGGTGGGATCGGCATCTGCGTTGGCCTCTGGGTTTGGGGCCGTAGAGTTATACAGACAATGGGCAAAGACCTGACTCCCATCACCCCCTCCAGGTGTGTTACTGTGTGTGTCTTTATCTGTTTCAACAGATTTCCACCTGTTTCATCTCATCACACTTAGACTAAACTAAACCAGGGGACGGTACCTTCCATTGGCTGCAGTAACCGCGTGTGTGTGTGTTTTCTTCTGAACTTAAACCATAATTTCCATCGCACCCCACTTGCATTACACTAAACCAGACACTGGTTACACTCCTGTTGTTCTAATACTAGGGCAAATAAATAGTTTTTATTTGGAAATAGCCATTTGAAATGCTGCAACTCTATTTTTAGTCACATTTATGAAGAAGAAGCTCTTTAAAATGGGGACATGTACGCTTCTATAAAATAGTTCGACCAATCGGACGCAAGCAAACTGCTGTGTACACGCAAACAACCGCAGCTAAGTGATGTCAGCCTCATAGCCATGTTTTTCTTTATTTCTGAACCTCTTAAAATAAATCTCTGATCTATTTCAATAAGAAATATCAATATTTATTAATTACTGCGTGTTTAAAAACGCTGCTCATGGGCCCTGGTTGGAAACATTTGTAACACTCGGTCAGCAGGCTCTGTTATGGAAATCCCTGCTCTCCAATGAAAACAACCAATTCTAAGCCTATTCAGAGCAGTGTTTAGTCCGTTCTTCATGATCCTCGTCTTTGAAGAGCATCACCACGCTGTTAAACACACGAGAACATGTTGGTGATCTTGTTCTGTAGTTTTACACCATTATATTGTGTATATTAATTATTATTTATGCCAGTCTTGTCGTGTATTTCTGAAGAACTGGCTCGGCCTTTGGTTTCGTGTTTATAGGACAGACTCCTTCACACTGCAGTAAACATGAGTCTAGACCTGTGTGACTGGAAATAACGGCCCAAAGTGGTAGATTACACCCAAATAGTCAGCCTTGTCTGTGAGGACTTGGGAATAAACTGAGTTCTGTGTTCTTTCCAGTGGGTTCAGCATCGAGTTGGCGTCTGCCGTCACAGTGGTGGTGGCCTCCAACATCGGGCTTCCTATCTCCACCACACACTGCAAGGTGAGTCAAGGGCCAGAGCACCACACCGTGTAAAAACTCATGATGATGTTGATGCAAAACAGGCCAGTGGCTGGAGCGATTTGAATAAGGTGGAGGACTGACTAACAATTAGAGCAGGGGTGGATAACTGGGATATTGTTTACTTCTTGTCTCCAGTAATGTGTAATTTTATAAGAGTTAATTAAGCGTTTTCTCTTGTGACAGTCTACAGTTTTAACCACTTTCTCCTATCGACTTATTTAATTCATTTATATTTTTACTGCTCTTTCACTGCTTTAACATTTCTGTCCTTTCCCTAAACATTTCTTTAAAGCACTTTGAGTACGAATAGGACCTCAGTAAATAAACTCACCTCGTAAGACACGTCAGAGAAGAGTGAACTTCAGTGAGAGGCATTAAGGCAGAACGATTTCAGAGAATAGATGAGAGGATATTTAGGATCAAAGGCTTCAAAGAGTTAATTCTGGACCATTTTTATTGGTTCATTTAGAATTATCCCACATTTTAGCCATGCGTAGTCAGTCACTGATCTGTCAGCGTCATGTGAAAGTGAAACTGTTGCTGCGCTGCTTTGTAAAAGTAAAGAGGTTCTGGGCTGAAGGTTTCACAGCACTTCTAGAGTTTGCAAGTTTTTGGAAGAGATAATCGAGTACATTTACACAAGGAGCAGTTCTACTATGGATTTAAGCACCTCTTAAATTCGCAGATGGAAGAAGAAGCTCACACACGATTCAGGACATGGTCTTCCTCAGCGAGCCTCACACTTCTTTTCCTTTGTTTGTTCTCAGGTGGGTTCAGTGGTGGCTGTGGGTTGGATGCGGTCTAGGAAGGCTGTCGACTGGCGTCTCTTCAGGAACATCTTCATGGCCTGGTTTGTGACGGTTCCCATCTCCGGCCTCATCAGCGCCGCCATCATGGCCCTCTTCACCTTCGTCATCCTGGTGTGAAAACCCTCCGGGTCTGGGCCTGCTTTTCCCTCTGCCATCAGCAGCTAAACCTGGAAGGGAGGAGGAGAAGGTGAAGGAGGAGGTGGAGGCTGGGTGATCTTCTGCCCTCATTTGCTGCCTCGCTGCATTTTATTATCACTTTACTCTCCGGTCTGTGTGGAGATACATGTACAAAATATATAAATATATATATATAGTTTTATTTTTAAAGCTAGAGCCCTTAATTCTCCTCTTGTGTGTGGTCTTTGTGGTTCTGAACCAGGTCACATGCCTCGGGAACAGGTTTCTTTTCTTTGTTTTCTTTTCTGAGTAGACGTACTGCTGCCATCTCAATATATTCATCTCTTTGTAAATAGAAATACAAAAAAGAAAAAAAAACATTCTTTTTTTTTTTATTATGTAATTATGTATATATTAACTACTCCAGTTCTGTTTGTTTGTGTTAGGTCTCACACACACACACACACACACAATACAATCGCAGTATTAACTTTTCTTTGGATACATTTTTCTACGATCATTAACACAACGTTCACTGAGTGTTTTGTTGCGAAACGAGGTCTCGCTAGATATTCTTTGCTTTTTCTGTACCTTTAAAATAACAACGTTAGGAGGAGTAATAGTGGTGAGGACTTTAGGTTCAGGTCCAAAAGTGAACGAGCTGGTCCGCTCCGTGTAGACACACACACACACACACCGTATGCTAGACTTGTGACAAAGCCTTATGACGAATCTTGAGGTCCAGTTTCATGAAATGGTCACAAAAAGCCCTCTTTATCGCTGCAATGTTCCGCTAACTCGCCTCATGCTTTTTTTCCCCCTTCGCTAATTTGTTCTGGAACACTACACAAGGCCAGTTCTCTGTTTGCAGCTGATGTTTAGTGGTGTCTGGGACCCTTACCTTTCACAAAGTTGTTTTGCCGTGAACACAGGACCAGGGTCGTAAACACTCTGAAGTAGTAGACAGGTGTTTACAGGATGTGGTGTTGGATAATTAGACCTTTTTTTTTTTCTTCCTGTGAAACTTGAGTGCATTCATCAGCTTTGCTCCAGCGTTCAAAACCCTGACGGTCCTGCTGCAATGCAGACGTTTAACTGCCTCAGCTCTGTATTTCCACCTGTGCGTCTTGTCTGTTCTGTACACAAACGTCTGCATTTACGAACCAGGGGCGCGGATACAGAGATCAGCTGGGGGGTAAATTATTTAAGATGTAAACAAAGTCATAGACGGCATCGACTAGAAATGCACCATAGGAAGCAGTTTTTCTCACAAAGTTATTACACGAAATTAGGGGTGGGCCAAAGTGACGTTCAGTAGCCTTCACTTACATATCTACACAAACACTAGATATTGTATTAGTGTGATTTAAATACACCAGACATGAGGGATTTAGAGAAGATGATAAATGCTGAATTTCAGTGTTAGCTAAACATGCCTTTTATTAACAGCGGTTCGAAAAGAAGGGGTGGCTGGGCCTCAGGGGAAAAAAGTAGATGCCCCTTTCCTCTCAAAGCTGGTGCAGCACACACCCAGTGAGACCTAATCATTCAGTAAAAAGTTTTGTTTGATGCCAGTATTTATTTTTAAGCCAGAACAGTTCTGCGTGTCTCCCACACCTGATGACTCCTGACGCTTGGCGTTTTAAATCTTGGCACAGAAACACTGACACAGGGCTGTAATGTTCCCGAGGGGCGGCTGATCCAGCTGCAGGACAGGTGTGATTTACAGGAGAACAGAGCTGAAGCAGATTAAACAGCACCCTAAAGCAGTGAGTGTGTGTTGTGTGTAACGTGCATGTGCTCACACCTCTGGTGAAGTGAATGAAGTGGTTAAATTGATGAGACTGCTGTTTTTGATTAAAAAATGTGCTAATTCTCAGTGTTGGAAAAACACCTTGTACCCCCCCCCCCCTCCTCTCATTTACACAGACATTTAACCCCTCACTGGACTTTGAATCAATATTTCACCACCAATAGACCAACAGAATGGGTCCAGATTAAAATCACACATTCATTAAACGTTGATGTTGGAGATACAAGGTTGTGTTCAAACAGTGACCATCAGTCGTCATGGTATCGGCTTCCATTGGTTCAATTGGAGAATATTTTTCTCTTTTTCTCTCTCTCTAGTCACTCGCTTGTATACTGAAATTCAGCAGTAGCTCTATCAGGGCCCCCTAGTGGCCTGCTAGGGGTCTTGCAATTGCATCTGCTACTGTAAAGTTACGTGGCGAATCGGCTGCAGCACTTAAAGCATCTAGACCTTTAGAGTTTCTATAGTTGCCTTAACTTTTTTGTTAATGTTAAAAAGAAAAAAGAAAAAAAAACATTTTTTTTTAGGTACCAAAGAGAACATTGGTGTGTGTATATTGTAAAAATATACTCTGTTGTCCATGGACACTGGAGAGGGGTGGGGAGGTAATAAAAAAAAAAAATAATAATAAATACTTTTTTTGGGAAGTTTTTGTCCTTGTTTATTCTTTTAGATCCGAACATTTTACTCCAATTTTAATACCCAACCTTTCATCACATGAAGATACAATCCGTATGTTTTATTAATAATATTAAGTTAAAATGGTAATTATTAAGGTACAGTGGAACCTCTACCTACGAATTTGACCCGGTTCGTAAGTGGAAAAGTTAGTTTCTCGAGTCAATTTTCCCCATTTAAAATAATGGAAAAGCAATTAATGGGTTCCAGCCCCCACCCCGAAAGTCACCCTTTTTGCACTGATATATGTTTACAACACTCAAATTAGTAAAAAAAATACATGTAGCGTTACTAAAAATAAAAGAGAAATACAGTGGAAACTAATAAAAAAGAAATAATAAAGTTGTAAGTGGTTACACATCGCTACCTTGAAGACGTGACGACTGGCTGGAGCAGTAACACAGGCACTGGCTGTATGACGGGAGGTGGGGGGGGGTGGAATAACGGAGAGTAGGCGGTGAATGTGGGGAGACGAAGCGTAGATACGGCTTAACTTAGCACGGATTTCAGTGTCTGCTATTTACACTAATGCTAAATTGCTAAAGCTACAATGTGCTAATCTTAAAAGCTCACTCAAGTCTGGGGGCGCTGTGAGACTCACCTATTGGGGTCAGTGGCCATTTCCAGCCGCCGGCTCGGAGGAGGCTCGGGTTCGTTTCTAGAGTCGTGGTTCGTTGGTGGAGGCAAATAATATTCAAATGCACAGTTCGTATCTTGGAAAGTTCGTTAGTAGAGGTTCCACTGTTCTTAGAAAAGTGCTCCAGTAATTCATGTTATGAAAAAATTGTCCTGACATCTAGTGGCTTGGCATTATCAGAAGACTTCTCTGTGTTTTAAACATGGCCGCTCCTCTGCAGAGGACACACTCCATGGAGCATAAACGGGATGAGTCACTACCAAGGAGTTTGATTCTTTGTAAGTAAAGCTTCTTTAAATAAGGGCCAGTATGTGTTTTAATCGTCTGATTTGAGAAACTGCAGATCAGTAGCTTATATCTAAAGCAGTTCTGATCTGAGGGAAATCCAGCAGCAAACAAGCCATTAATTAAGAGTCAAATATTAAACTCCACACTGTAGCTGTGGTATTAAAGGTATTTATTAAGAACCAGTTCTTTCTCTCTCTTCCTTCTGAAGCAGGTGAACGAGACTCTTCCAACTCATTCCATCACAGCTGTGGAGAAACGATCCCATTAATGACATCCAACACTTAACAGAGGTCACACTAAATATAATGACCTCAGCGTGGTCTAGAGGTGATGAAATGTCTGCCTTGGTTCTGAACTGGTTTCATGTACGTCTGTCTCAGCCTTCACTCAGGTGACACGGGTCTTGTTCTCTTCAGTCTTCAGACTGGTTTAAAGTAACACTAGGTAGTATTTTACATTAAAATTAAACCTTCAAAATCATTGTGATTATCCACTAAGCTGTAATAAGAACAGGGCCTCAGTTGTTGGCCCACTTTGGGTTCAGCACTGCAGAAACTGCACTATGTAACTTTTGGAGGAGGGTAGGAAACCACCCCCACCTCCCTCCACTACACCCCCCCCCCCACCCCCTTTGTTTCAGGACAGTGCTCTAAAAGTGAATTACACTCTGCAAACGGCAGGGGGAGCTGATGAGCAAGACACAAGATCTTACCTAATGTTGCTTTAATGTGAATCTTGACTCAGCATGTCCTGGTTTTGCCTTTAACCCTGATTTCACAAGTTCCCTCCCTCAGTTCTGCCTTCAGTCAGATGTTTCTAGATTGAAGTGTGTTCCCTGGCTGCTGCTCTAAAGCTCATGTCTGATCAGGTGAGAGCTGTTTGAGACTACGGCAGATGCTCTGACGCTTTGCCAGGAGACCTGCTCCTTCTTTAAGCTCCAACACACGCTCTCTCCAGCCGTGACGATGCGTCTCTCGTCCAAAAATAATCTCGGCACAAAGCCGACCAGATAAATCAAGTTGAGCTGTGGCCTCATGATGCCGACGGCCTCGATTTCTGGCCCAGATTCACAGTGATAACCGCGTACGGCTCAATAAACTCAGCTTCTCTGAAACTGAAGCTCAGTAAACACAGAATCGCATGACTCTGGAAACACAAAGCACTCATTTACTGCCTTCATATGAAACTCAGACAATACTGATATTTAATATAATACTGATATACACTGATACGTGACGCATCCCAATGTGGCTTTCCAAATGACATCTAAACGATTAACTACATTCATGGCCCTGAATGTGTTCTCCCTGTGTCTGCGTGGGTTTCCTCCGGGTGACTGTCTGTGAGGAGTGTGGTGTGTTCTCCCTGTGTCTGTGTGGGTTTCCTCCGGCTGACTGTCTGTGAGGAGTGTGGTGTGTTCTCTCTGTGTCTGTGTGGGTTTCCTCCAGGTGACTGTGAGGAGTGTGGTGTGTTCTCTCTGTGTCTGCGTGGGTTTCCTCCGGGTGACTGTCTGTGAGGAGTGTGGTGTGTTCTCTCTGTGTCTGTGTGGGTTTCCTCCGGGTGACTGTCTGTGAGGAGTGTGGTGTGTTCTCTCTGTGTCTGTGTGGGTTTCCTCCGGGTGACTGTCTGTGAGGAGGGTGGCGTGTTCTCTCTGTGTCTGTGTGGGTTTCCTCCAGGTGACTGTCTGTGTGGAGTGTGGTGTGATCTCCCTGTGCCTGGATTGTAGTGTGCGTAGGTGTGAGTGTGTGAATGTGTGTCGACCTGTGAAGGACTGGTGCCCCCCTCCAGGGTGAGTTACCACTTTGCACCCAGTGATACCGGGTAGTACCCAACGCGACCCTGAACCGGATGAGCGCTTAAAGACAACGAATGAATGTGTTATGCATTAAACAATATTCAACGTGGGCAAATATCAACTTAAAGTTCTGAAGCAGTGCAGTTCCACAGTAAAAAATACTGCTACAGTTTCCAAGTCCCAGGAAACGTCGTCATGTTCTTTTGTGGATTGCAAAAGCAGGAAATCTGTACAAAACTTGTGAAGAACTTTGTTTACCACTTGCCAAAGAGACGTCACGAACAAAAAGGAAGCTGAGACCGATCTGTGTTTAAAGCTCACTGACCTCGTCCCTTCCACTGCACGCCCAGCCTCAGCCCTCACACTAAAATGGTCAGTGGACAAGGCATGTGTATGTCTATAGTGTACAGGTTTTGTATATGTATGTGTGTGTGTGTGTGTGTTTCTGTGATATGTCTTGGTGATTGGTAACTGGAGGCTTTGGTGTGATGATGGGTGTTACTTGGTCTAAAACTTTGAGGTCCACTGCTGTAGATCACAGTGAGTCAGTGTCAGGAACCACATAATCAGCTTTATTAGAAATGACTGACCAACCTGAGTCACCTCCCTCTCCCTGAGCCTCCTCCTCGGAGTCTTCATCTGAGGAACAAAGAGAAACCGTGATCATCCTCAGCGCTGCAGTGACACTGACGTGGTGGTGGTGTGTTAGTGTGTGTTGTGCTGGTGTAGAGTGGATCAGACACAGCAGTGCTGCTGGAGTTTTTAAACCCTGTGTCCACTCTCTGTCCACTCTGTGAGACACTCCTCCCTCGTTGGTCCACCTTGTAGATGTAGAGTCAGAGACAGTAGCTCATCTGTCGCTGCACAGTGTGTGTCGCTCGTCCTCTAGTCCTTCATCAGTGACACAGGACGCTGTCGGCTGGATGTTTTTGGTCGGTGGACTGTTCTCGGTCCAGACACTGAGGGGTTTAAAAACTCCAGCAGCACTGCTGTGTCTGATCCACTCTACACCAGCACAACACACACTAACACACACAAATATAACAACAGTAGTTGTGTTAGAATACCTGAATATTTTATACGCTATAAATTATAGTGAACACCTGATCTAGTGTTTCACTGGAAGCGAAGGGCTGCAGTAACAGCTTCTACTCAACTGGGGAACGCTTGGATGTTGGTACATTGCTGTGAGAATCTGATGGCATTTAAATAAACATCAGTGAGGTCAGGTGCTGAGAACACAGGTCTACAGCCCCTCGGCCCAATGAGGAGCTCCTCGGCTCATGTGTAGATTCTCCACATCATTTAAGTTCTTATCCATACTCCAGGTGTCCACATACTTCTGGCCTAACAGTGTGTATTGTAATCTTTATTACGTGGTTAGCCGAGTGGACGTACCCAGAGTTACGCTCTCCTCCATCTCCGTGTGCTCTGAAAACACAGAAACGCAGCAGAGTCAGACCTACTTTCGAAAATAGTAACATTTCATTTTCTAAATCTGGACGCGACGGAGTGAACTATTAAAGCCCTAGACTTGTTTTTCTTTGGGGTTTTTTTTCTTCACCACAGTGTCCTTCACAAACAAAAACAGGAAGCTTTCAATGGGCTCAAAGCAGCGGTTCACCATGTTCTCCCACATATTCTCAGCCCGAGTGACCCACTTCGTCTCGGGTCTCCGGCGCTGACCGGGAGACGCTGGTTATTCGTTTCACACTGGGACCGAAGTGGGACAGAATATAGGCCACTGACACTTCATTTCTGCTGAAGTCTTTAGAAACATCTCTCCCTCTTTAATCAGAGTGGCCTAGAAACCACCGCGGTCCACTTGTCCTTTAATTAGAGACTCGGGTCTTAGGTGCACAGGTATCAGCAGGGTCAGAGTTCACAGAGTGCAGCAAGGTGACCAAGGTTTACTGATGTGCCAGGGTTTATTTATTTAATTTTTGCTCCTCTAACATTAGTCCTCTCCAATTCCCCGCCAGTGAATCCCCCCCACACCCCCACACCCCCCCAGTCTCGCTCAGTGCCACTAGCCGCCTCCTGAGGCTGGGGCTGAGCGTGTGCTCCCTCTGAGACACTCAGGGCCAGTCCACCTCTTCTTTTCGATCTGTTGTTAACGCATTTTCCGACAGACACCGGCGCTAGGTGCACCACAGCTGTGCTCTAGGACTCCCCACCTCTGACAGCTGAGTCATCATCGATCCAGTGGCCTCCTGCCTGATGATGGAGCCAACACTTAGAACGCTACATCCCTCAGGAGCCCTCATTTCTGACATCATTTAAAGATGTGTGATGTCACATTTTACAACGAAACACAGGATCTTTAAAAATCTGGATAGAATTTACAAAGACGAATTACATAAAGAGCCTATGACAATATTCCAAGTCCTAATCCCTTAATTAAACAGCCTCTTACTGTATATGTAAATGAGCTCTGTTCTGATTGGCTGCCCTGTGCTTCACATTACTCAGAAAGCATTAGACTCCTTTTAGTTTGGCGAGAGTGTGTAGTATAAACTGAATTATTACTGAACAGACAAAAGAACTCCAGTGCACCAGTTTTTGTGACGTCAGAAAGACAAGGGTGTGCAGCCTGTGTGGCCTGAGGAGAGAACGCACTGTTAGTAACTTCACTTTAACTGTGACAGTTCTGTATTCTGTGGTATGGTCCTTTAAGAAGAGGTACTCACTCTCAGTGTCCTCCACGGATTCACCGTCTGAAAAACATCAGAAACAACACGTAAAACGTCTCCTAAAACGTTCAGTACTGACTCTATGGCTTCTGCGATGTTATAGCAATGAGCTGTGCCTCCCTCTAGCGGCGCTGAGTGGAATTGCGCTCTATGTCCAAAAGCTATTGGACAACTCTTATAAGGAGTGAATTTTAAAGTTAGATTTGTACAGACTGCATTATAAAAGCTGAAATGAATTGGGTCGCCATGCTCAATGCCAAGTGTGAGCCAGAGGGGTGTACAGCCCCCGTCACCGGACAGTGGAGCCATGGTTCGCCGCAGTGATGGAGCTTCATCCGGGACCTTTAAATATCCAACATCAGTGATCTAACTACTGTTAATGAGGCTGAGGGCCATCAGATCTTCACAGCAATGTTCTGACACTTGTAAGAGTGTAAGGTCTTCCCAGAAGAGCAGAAGGGGAGATATCTCAGAAGAATTCTAGGATGAGCAGGTGTCCATAAACTTTTGACCATGCAGTGAATCTAAGCAACGTTCCCCACCTTCTTCTTCCTCGCTGTCCTCCTCCGCGGCCCCTAACAAGGTAAAGAGAAGTGGTCAGAGCTGGTGAACCTGCAGATCTCGTCTCCAGTGACTGTTTAATGACGGCTCTCACCTAAACTCTTCAGCTCCCGCTTCTTCGTCGGAGAAATCTGACGGTGATTAGCTCCTCGTTATTATTTTTACAGAGAATTAAAAGATCTAATGTGCTTTAGGCCATGGGTCCTTTCTCTTACCTTCAGTCTCCTCTTCCTCTGTCAGCTCCACAACTTCAGACTCTTCCTCTTGTACCATTTCTGAAATTAAAAACACTTCGAATTAAAAGTCACGGTGGTCCTGCCTCGCATTAAAGGAGCAATAGGTAGTATTTTTACTTTAAAGTTACAGCTTCAAAATCACTGTGATGCTCCACTGAGC
Organism: Hoplias malabaricus; assembly: GCF_029633855.1. Lineage (NCBI taxonomy): Eukaryota > Metazoa > Chordata > Actinopteri > Characiformes > Erythrinidae > Hoplias > Hoplias malabaricus. Next base: position 864,160 of record NC_089817.1, read on the forward strand.
TGTAAAAGGGAGAACAGAGCCTCTGTCGATGCTGCTCCAGGCTCAGCGCTGCAGAAACTGCACTATGTAACTTTTGGAGGAGGGTAGAGAACTACTAAACCCCTCCTTCCCCTACACTCTGCAACTCTAGGGAGAGCTCCAGACGCAGAAATACCAAATCTTACATAGTGTTCCTTTAAAGGAGAAATCTTTTTTACCATAAAATGGAGCAGATATATATTTTTTCAAAATGAATTATTTATTTTTATACAGTTTTATATTTTCTAAAGTGTAACTCAAATGAGATGAAAAAACTAACTGCTTTGGAGTTCTAGATGTGAACCCGTTTATGCTCCATAGAGCGGGTCCCCCGCATGGGAGCAGCATTGTTTAAATATGTCTGGCACAGAATTTCTCACACATCCAGGCCACTAGGTGTCAGTATAAACACTGTTTCATAACATGGAGAAAACTCACGGCAGAAAATGACTGACTGCTCCATTAAACAGCAGTGAACTCTTACCTTCTATTTCATCTCTGGTGGCTTCTGTAAAAAAGATCATACACCAATCAGCCAAAACATTTTTCCATCTGTGGCTCTGCATACTTTGTTACCCCCCTTCCCCCTGTTCCTCAGCGCTCAGGACCCCCACAGAGCAGGTGTGATGTGGTGGTGGATCATTCTCAGCGCTGCAGTGACACTGACGTGGTGGTGGTGTGTTAGTGTGTGTTGTGCTGGTGTAGAGTGGATCAGACACAGCAGTGCTGCTGGAGTTTTTAAACCCCTCAGTGTCTGGACCGAGAACAGTCCACCGACCAAAAACATCCAGCCGACAGCGTCCTGTGTCACTGATGAAGGACTAGAGGACGAGCGACACACACTGTGCAGCGACAGATGAGCTACTGTCTCTGACTCTACATCTACAAGGTGGACCAACGAGGGAGGAGTGTCTCACAGAGTGGACAGAGAGTGGACACAGGGTTTAAAAACTCCAGCAGCACTGCTGTGTCTGATCCACTCTACACCAGCACAACACACACTAACACACCACCACCACGTCAGTTTAATTAAACTCCCTCCTTTGTATCATTGTAAAGTAAATGAAACCTATGACACTAATGTTCTCACTCATGAAGTTTCCATCCTCTGGACTTTCTCCATCTGTGAACCAATGAGAGCAGAGAATGAATGAATGAATGAATGAATGAATGAATGAATATTAGTTAAACACACATTTCAATGTCCAGCGTTCTGTAGACACACTTTTAATTAGTAAACTCTCCAAATACAGGCTCTGACCAACAGAGTGGGATGCTCTGGAGCAGCTGCACATGAGTCTAAGGTCACTGTGCTCTTTGTGAACCGTGGACTAGAGGAAGATAAAGCCCCGCAGGACTGGGTTAGAACTATTCTCTGGAGAGGGACGGAGCGCCATCCAGTTCATCTGAGTTCATCTGAGAACTAATCCAACATCAGCACAGGATGATCCACCAAATCCTCACAGACATGTTCTAATATCTAGTGTAAAGCCTTCTCAGAAGAGTAGGAGCTGTTACTGCTGCAAAGAGGAAGTATTCAAGTGAAATATCCCTTCAGCAGCAGAACATTTACCTTCAGCTTCTTCCTCCTCCTCGAGAGAGAACTCCTCTGTGAAGAGAGAGGGAACAGATCAGATTCAGGAGTTAACAGCTCTGATAAAACACACACACACACACCCACACACACACACTAACGGCACCCATGACTCAGTTCGTTCTGACGGAAGGTTCCTGGAAACATTGTGATTTGTCAGCGATAATAAAAATGCTCAACACCAGCAACGTCCCAGATTTCAGTTTCAGCCGAAGGACATTTGTTGACTTTAAAGAAAGGTTTCTGAGTGTTTTAGTTCTTTATTGTTACAAGAGTCCTCACTCGGAGCATCCCTTGAAAAAAGACAGAGGGAGAGAGAGAGAGAGAGGGAGAGACAGAGAGAGAGAGAGAGAGAGAGACAGAGAGAGAGACAGAGAGAGAGAGAGAGAGACAGAGGGAGAGACAGAGAGAGAGAGAGAGAGAGAGAGAGAGAGAGAGAGAGAGAGAGACAGAGAGAGAGAGAGAGAGACAGAGGGAGAGACAGAGAGAGAGAGAGAGAGAGAGAGAGAGAGAGAGAGAGAGAGAGAGAGAATGTTCTGTGCTTTCTTCTCAGACATAATGCGGTCAGTTGTTTCCTCAGGGGGACCCTGTACCACTCGACTGGACATTCACTCTTTTCTACCCTCTTCTCTACCTCGTGTTTTTGGACTGATCCAGGACGCCGCGTTCCTCTTGTAAAACCCTAAAAACTGCATGAGTCTGTATCAGTGACGAGAAGTGAGGGACAGAGAGAGAGAGAAATGAGCACTACCTGTTTTCAGCAGGTCACTGATCTCCACTGAAAAAAACAGAGGGAAAGTGCTATATTCATTTTATTTCACTTTAATCAAAATAACAGAATCTAAAACCTAAAGAACGAGAATGAAAAAGAAACGTACCTCTTTCTTCAGAAGAGTCCAGACCCTCAGCCACCTCCAGTGACGCAGAAAACACTGCAAACAACCAACACAGTCTGAGGAGTCTGTCAGTGTTTATCTGCAGAGTGTATAATGTGTTTAACCTAAGGCTGACTCTCCGCGAGCTTTGGACTGTCAATTTTTACTTTTTATTTCGTTAGATGCCAGATTTTCAGCCAATCATTCGTCAGCTCTACTTCCACTTCCCTCTCACACACGGTGCCACCAACACTGAGGGGCACATCACAGAGGGACACCCGAGGGTAAGACAGTCACCTCTGCGCTGGGGTCTGTTTGTTTACATCTGCAGTGTTTAGCTTTTAAAGCTAATAGCACCACAATGATTTTGAAGCTGAAATTTTAAAGTAATAAAAAAAGAGGTGTGTAAAATGTGAGGCATGAGAGACTTCCCAAAACACGTGTTTTAAACACACACACACACACACAATTACAGAAAAGAATCCCCAGCGCCGGTAAATGATCTTACCGCTGTGGATCCCAGCAACAGTCACTAAGAGCAGTAAAGAGGCTGCGCGTCTCATCCTGGAGCCGTGGAGGAACCCCGGAGGAACCCTGGAGGAGATGTGGAGGACTTGGGGAAACGTAGAGGTGATGTGAAGCTGTGGAAGGGCTGTTGAGGAAGAGCAGAAGAGCAGAGGGCAGATCTTGTTGAGGAAGAGCTCTGGACAGCGGTGGGGTCACATCAGCTTTTTATACTGAAGAGAGCATCACATGTTTTGCATGAAAAGGCCGGCACTTCCATTCCTACCTGCCAAGAGCTGGTGGCTCATCTCACACACACACACACACAGAGCCGGACAGACGGCCTTTATCTCGGCGCTGAATGACCTCTATTGTGGGCGTCCAGGTCAGATGTCCCCCGGCGCTCGTGCCAGTGACTGATGTCCTGGGGCTGTGTTTGTGGAGGAAATGAGGAAGTGTCAAAACAAATAAACAGATTTCAGGGACGAACCCATAATCAATACCTGGGATTTTTTAAACATTGCTGTGAGGTTTGATGGCATTAAGCTACATAAACGTTGCTGGGGTCAGGTGCTGATGACGGAGGATTAATTCTGGATCCAGAGAACATCGCCGCACTGCTCCCAATGCTGAGGGGCTTGACCTCACTTGACCTTGAGCACGGAGACGCTAGGCTCATCTGCAGCTGCTCTAGGGCTTCCATTTTACTTCTGTATAGAGAATATAGGGGATAAAACTATCTACAGTGGGTCCTTCAGAAGATGAATGAACAGGTTAAAGGCTGTCCACAGAGTAATCCGCTTCAGGATCAGAACCTTCAGCAGAGTCCTGAGAAAATCCAGAAACGTATAAAAAAATGACCCCAACAGCTTTTAGACAAATCAACACACTGCAGTTTTATTACAGAAAGTAAACAAAGAACATTTTTGAGGAATATCTTCAGAAACTTTAAAATTAATACAAATCACAGTTTGTTAGGATCCAGAAAAAAAATAAATTAATTACTGCTTGTGGAGGAAACAGGGAAGCAACACATTTCTGCTGAAAAACAAATCATCAGAGCCATTATAGTTTAGTTTTGGGTTCTGACGGTGTCCTGTTGTCTCCATTAGAGTTCTCCTGGTCGCTTTAGATCACAGTGTAAAGTTTAACGGGAGTTCTGTGAAAAATACATTTCTCTAGAAGCATTTAATTGGGATCCCAGTGTCCCACAGGAAGCCAGGGCCCTCTGGTGGTAGCCATTACGTTCGTTATGATGTGAGTCGTGAATCGAACTCGTTATGAATCGAATCCTTGTGGTTACAATGGTCTTTTCTCAGCAGCAATGTGTAATAACTCAGTGATTCCTGCAAACACCATTCAACAAAAATCCGGTCATTCGCACAATTTAACACCGAACCCTGTCTGTCACTACATCAGCAGTTCACTGAACAGGCCACGAGGCGGCGCTATAGAACCTCTGACTCCTTCAAATCAACGGAACTGAACATTCACACGTTAATAACCGAAAATATATCTTTCATTAAACCTATCAAACTTATTTAACACGACACGGACTCTGAAGTTTTTAGAGGAGTGTGATTTCAACGGTTAGATCTGTGTTGAATATTGAATCCTTTCACAAAATCAAAAGCCACCGATTGTTGTTTTTCTTTTCAATATTAAAAAAGAGTTGGTCCTCCTGTAGATTTCCTATTTTCTGACCAGTTTCTGGACACTTCAGGACTAAAGGCACTTCAGTAAAAATACTTCCATATTAAAGGGGCTTATTCCCTCTGAATCTTAGGTGTAGATTTAAGTGCAAATCTGCTGCTGTTTTGATTTAGAGACAGCTTCAGAAGCTTAGAGAACTCCACACTCATTTTTAAGTTTAAGAATAGGAACAAACCTAAGAAATATAAGAGTATCTACAGTAGAAAATGCTGGTTGGAAAAATGAACAGGAAAAATGTCATCATTAAACACAGTGCCTGTTTACAGTAAAAGTCCAACCGTTCATGAAAAAAGAGCCAATCAACTCGCTGGGAAAAAAAAGGGCGGGAGAAGCCCTCTGTTGCCATGGAGATACACAAACAGGCAAATCTAATCTCAGAAACTTAAGCGTTGTGTTTTGCTGCGTATTTGAACAAAAACCTACAAACTTCCAGTGATTTCACAAGTATTTCAGAAAAAGGCCTCTGTCGCTTCAGGTTTAAAGCGTTTTTTTTCCATTTCCGAGAGAGGACATAGTCCACAACGAGCAGAAGTAAAGGTCCAGGGGCTTTGCTAGGAGCACAGACTATATTTTATAAAAACTGTGTAAACTAGATCTAGAGAAAGAGCATAACAGTGTTCAGTGGAATCACGCGAATGCTTTTTCTAGAAACTAACTCATACTTTTCCCCTAATCATCATCTTTTTCAAACTCTGTCTGCTCCATTTACCGATCCCAGACTTCAGAAAATAATTTCCAGTGGTTATTCTACTAGATATAATTGATCAGAAAGCTTGAAACTGGGTTGTTATAATAAAGACAATGGTCTGACATCATGTCTAAGGGCTCTTTAGGACTAACAGCCCCGGGTGTACTTGACCCAGGGGCTCTTTCTGAAACAGAAGGAAGGCCTTTCTCCCTCAGCACTGCCTCAGTAGAGAGCATACACGATGTTCAAGACTCAGCCATGGCCTCCACGGACATCTATAAAAATCTCATGTTGGATCAAAGATTCTGCAGACATCGTATATTATGCCACAGCGTATGGTACTCATCTTCTGCTACAACAGACAGTCGCAGTAGAAAACTAGATGATGTCTGTAAACTAAAGTGTCTGAGCTGAACATAATATTGCTGCAGTTCTGTGGCTATTGGTTTACACAGAGCTACAAAATTCACTTAACACTAACCCTAGTACCGCACACATCTTTGACACAAGAGCTACTCGTAAAAGGCTTCAACTGAAGTCGCCAGACCCTGTAGAGCTCACGTGAGAAGGGTTGGTCGATCAGACGTCGAGTCGAATAAATGTTAATTCATTATCTAGCTTTAAATAGAGAATGGATCTCTGTTCCTCCAGCACCGGACCCTTCCCGCCCTCTACAGTTCAGGTTTAAACGCTGGTCCTGTGTCTGTGCTGCAGATATTTGTGTTTTCCTGCTCCAGATCCAAACCCTTTTGTCTCAGGAATGGCTTGAAAATGACTCCCTTTGGCCCCAGAGTTTTCTCAAACGGCAGAGTGAGCGCTGTCTCGTCCATTTGTGTTGATCTAAACACTAAGACCCTGTCTGTTTGGAGGTGTGGTGGGAGGGACCTGTCCCAAAGTCCTCAATTAATAAATAATTATAATATCATGATGTATTAATTAGTATAATATCATGAGAATGCCATATTTGGGCATGGTATTTCAAAAAACAGCAGAACATCACCTACAAGTGGAATTATGGGATATTTACAGAGCACAAAATGGCTTTGGTGAGCTCTTTGGGAATGGGTGATTAGTGTGTGTTTAAAGCAACACTAGGTAATATTCTTAACATTAAAACTACAACTTCAAGTCATGGTGATTCTTCACTGCCTTGTAATAGGGAGAATAGAGGCTCTCCAGGCTCAGCACTGCAGAAACTGCACAGTGTATCATTTGGAAGAGGGTAGGAAACCACCCTCCCCCTCCCCTTGATTTCAGCACAGTGCGGTAAAAGTGAACTACACTCTGCAACTATAGGGGGAGCTCTGGAGCAAAAATACCAGACCTCACTTAGTGTTTCTTTAATGTAAGGATTGGTTTGTGTATTTTGTGGGTTTGGGCTGGGGTTGATGTGGGATTAGTGTGTGTTTCTGAACACTGAACATGAATGATCAAGTACACAAAACCTCAACTTTGGGACAGGCTTCTCCTGGACTCACGCTGCTCTCGTAGCACAGAAACGATGTCTTGGCAAGTGAAATCTTCTTAAATCTAGTCAATGATCCTCATATGATTTTAAGGAAGTGTTTGTCATTTTCTCCACTGTTTCTGCTTCACTTTATAAACCACACTGTCAAACTGACACCGTCCAGAATTAATAAACGACTCTGTACTGATAAATTTAAATCATGGACACCCCCATGTGGGGGACCCACTCTAAGGAGCATAAACTCAGGAACTGAATAAATAATTTCTTGCACAAACATTGATTAGTAATTTTCAGAGGTAACATTGATTCGACTTTCCAAGACTGCATTATATTATTTTAAAGCTCTACAGCTCCCCTCTGAGGCGAGTGTGGAGGTCCTCCTGGTCGATTTTTGCCGAGTGCCCGTGCCAGCGGTGGTGGGCGAGCAGCACCACGTTTCGGGCCGAGAGGGCACTCATCTCCATGCAGCTGGCGGCCCACTCGATGGGACTGAGGTAGTACAAACGGTCGTGGAGGATGAAGGGAGGAGAGCGGCGCTGTGGAGGAGTGTAGGAGGGGTACGCCAGCCACTTTTTCTCCCAGATTCCTTCCCAGGACAAAAAGATCTCCCTCAGCTGCTCCTCCTTCAGGGGCTCGGGGGAGAAGACCTTCCACACTTTGCTCTCACTGGCAGGAGGGCGGCGGTAACCCGGAGGAATGTGGACCGGGTCCAGAGAGCTCAGGCTGTTAATAACCAGTCCCTTCATGTCCTGGGTCAAAATATCGGAAAAGACAAAATCCGACGGCTTCTGACTGAACCCCAGGTAGGAAACGTTGACTCGACCCAAAACTAAAGTGGACACTGTCTGGTGATAACGTCCAGGAAAATGAGAGGGGATTGGAGGAGAGAAACCTGAGAAGCTGATGTCAGAGAGGCCCTGGTGAAGGGGTGTGGCCAGGATCACAATGTCATAAAGAGAGTGGGCGGAGCCAGCGTCACCGATGTAGTTCACCTCGTAAAGACTGGCCACAGAGCCTGAGGAAGAGAGTGAGGAAATGAGAAATGAAGTCTTATTAAAATCAAATGGGGGGGGGGGGGGGGGTGCTCTAAACTGTTCAATGTTATGGCATTAATAATAGTTCAAAAAGAAGTGGTGGATTGGCCTCGTTTCTCAAAGGAAGCACATGCTCAACCCCACTTTCCTGACACTGGGGCACTGTGTGTGATTGGGGAAACAGTGACAGGTGGAAGTGGAGAGAACTAGATCTTTTAAAATATAAATATATAGAATTATTTAGATAAATAAACCCAATACATATACGCTTTATATCTTTAAAAACATCTCAGAATCAACAAAAACTCTCAGTGGTAAGTGACTTGATCATTCATTCATTTCTTCGTTTCCTGTAAAAGCTTCTGCCTGATCCGGGTCAGGGTGGGTTCTGGAGCCCAGCTGGAACACACGGGCTCACAGCAGAAACACACGGGCCTGAACTAACTGCTTTTCTGTATAAAGAAGCACAAAGAAGCAGCGTACCACTTTTGGACGGCCTCATCTTGACAGAGACAGAAGTGACTTGGGCCTGGATGAGCTCAGCTTTGCTGTGATACAGAAGTCCAGAACAAACACGTTTATTTCCTCCGTCCACTGCCCACAGTCCAGAGTCAGCACCGGCCAGAGACACAGCACCTGGACAGAAGAGTTACGGACTTAAAATAAACATTTAAACAAGAAATATTACGTGTACTGCAGAAAATGCTGCGCTAGTCCAATTCCCTCTGATCTTCAGGCGGTCAGAACCACCACAGAGGAACTGATCCACTCTACACCAGCACAACACACACTCACACACCACCACCACGTCAGTGTCACTGCAGCGCTAAGAATGATCCACCACCACATCACACCTGCTCTGTGGGGGTCCTGAGCGCTGAGGAACAGGGGGAAATGGGGCTAACAAAGTATGCAGAGCAACAGCCGTGCACCTCTAAATGTGTAGAAACAAGGAGGTTGTGGCTGATAGATGTGTAACATGATGAAAAACAGTATGTGTCTGAATAAATTAACTTTATTATCAGAATCAGAATCAGAAATACTTTATTGATTATTAAAATTTCTCAAAACAAGAAAATCACTTCTTGATAAAATGCTAATAACGCTATAATAGTTATTTATAGGTTATACTTTTATGACCTCGTAATCAGGTCTTACCCACGAAGGCACTGAAGCGGACGCTCTGGCCGTAGTTGACCCGTGTGATCGGGGTCACGATGTCGTTGATGAAGGACTGAGAGAAACCATCCGCCACCATGGCCTCCTCCAGCGTCTGGTTGAGGAGTGTGAGGAAACTGGCTCCGCCCATCGCATGCAGCAGCTGCTCCACACTGGAGAACGAGTAACCGAACTGCTGGTACTGATAGATCCTGACAGATACATGAAGAAAACCGTGGTAAATAACGGTGGTTCTGCAAAGTTAACTGACTCAGAGAAGTGTGGGGAGATTCACCTCATGAACTTGTCGAGGATTCCCTCAACCCACATGTGCATGCGCAGGGAGTTGAATCCGTAGCGCCACAACATTCGCAGGAAATTAACAATAAACCAGTCGCTCTCCTCGAAGGTCAGCTCCTTCCCGTCAAATATGGCCATTTTAGAGGGAACATCAGTACGGACGGACAAACCTTGTGGAAGAGGAAGAAGAAGAAGAAGAAGAAATAAAATAATAATCACCTTTATTAATCCCTTAGAGAAACAGCTTCTCCGCATCTTAAAGGCAATGTTCACGATTGTAATTAAAAACATTTCTTATAAGATTCAGAAGATATTTCCTCACTTCTCAGACTCTCAGGTCTGTTTATGTTTTTGAAACTGCTCTAATGTGTTTACGAAGCCCCAGTGTCTGTAAATGGGTAAAAAAACAAAGTGTCTGGGTCCGGTGCTAGGCTTTCTCTCTCTCTGCTCACGGCAGAGAAACGCCATCTGGAGGTTTTTAGACAACGGAGAGACTCCAAACGCTGAAAAGCACCAACCGAGATGAGGATGTTGCTCTATTCCTGCTCCATAGGGGGGTCACACTGACTTATTTTTGCTGTTACAGTTACATTACTTAAGGTGGAACTGACTCTAAATTCAGGAGAGCGCTAACTGCATGAAAGTAAACTCAGAGCGAAAGTGCTACAAAAGTAAACAGCTCGAGTTACACATGAGTTTCTGTGGGAATTCAAACAGTGAATAAACACTTACAGACAATTTACACTTCAGACGTGTACAAGCAAGTCACACACTAGGGACGTGAACACACACAGACACACACACCTCAATCAAACTCTAACCAACTGAGCTCACTGGCCTCATATTATCACTACACATTATCGTCACTGTCCCTTCACTACACTATACCTTTAATATATCATCATCATCATCATCAGACCATCACTAGGTCTTCGCTACACAGCACTGATCACTGCATCATCACTGTATCATCACTGTTGTTTACCAGTTTGGGGGTTTTACACTGAGCTGTCATTCACATGTCATTTGAGCCAAATACGACACACAATTAATTTAATCACTGGTTTTGACTGTGATTTAGAAACACTACTTTTATCTGTCAGGGCTGGTTTTATTGGTCCCTCTTCATACAGAGAGATGGGATCATGGACTGAGTGGGAATTACTGCCCAGAGTGGACAGGCGTTTGTATAAAAGGACTCTGCTGCTGTGAAACTCACCGATTCTGTCGACAAAGTGCTTCATGTGGAGGTTGAGGGGGTGAATGACGGATCCTCCGGTCTCATACTCCTGTTCTCCGATCTTCTCTGTGGCTAAACGTCCTCCTATCGTCTCCGCCTCGAACACGTCGATCTTCACGGAGGCTCCGAACTCCTGCCGCAGGAAATACGCTGCTGCCGTGCCCCCGATCCCCCCTCCGACCACAGCTGGGAGAATCAATCAGAATCAAAATAAGATTCGGCTTCTCTTACAAAGCAAAGCTACACTCATTTTTACTTTTAAACTGTCGTCATTTACGAGCAAATATCTAATGTATGCACCAAGGGAAACAGCCCAAAATAATAAATAATTATAAATACGTAATCATATTAATAACTGCTTTTATTCCATTTTCATTTACTCAGACTGTATTTATTATATAAACTGAGCCTGTGCAGATACAAGGGTTTGGTTTGACAGCAACAATAAAATCTAAAATTACACAATGACTACAATTTCACAATCACAGTCTCAGAGTTCTAGTGGAGCACAGGCAGTTAAGAAAACAGCTGAACATGTCTGACTCATGATATTTTATTTCACCCACAGCCAATGTAGTGCTTTTTGAAAACACTCTGTAAATATACAAAATCCAGCCGTGACTTTAGAATGGCCCCGCCCCCTCGTCTGAGTCTGTCCAATCACAGCGCTGGACCCGTGTTTATGTGAGAGCACAAAGACGAGGTTAAACTCAGCAAAACAGACACAACGAGCGCGGAGAAATAAGAGCACTGAGTAAAAACGGAGAAGAAAGAGAACAGAGTGAAAACGGCTAAAAACCAGAGCTTCTGCTCCTCGCTCCTCACTGCTGTGCGCTCGGGGTCGGGGTGAACAGCGAGCGGCTCATTATCATTTAAAGGAACAGGTGCTGAAAGCGGGCGTTCTGAACAGGGGCTGTTTACACAGGGGGAGAACACTGCTGTGGGTGTTTACTTATAAATCAATAAAAGGTGCATGTGGTGATGTGCTTTTTACACAGGTAACTACACTCCAATCTCATCTGAAGCAAACAAAATCCAGTTCATCCGGATACGACCTGGATATGAAGCCGTGTTAATGTAAGGTGTAAACAACCTCTGAGATCTAAAATAAAAAGTGAAGATGATGATGAAATGAGCTGAATGTCTAATCTCACTTTACCGATTTTCTTCGGTTGCTCTTTGAGCTCTGGAGCCGAGGCAAGACCCCTGCGTCCCACCTGAAAAATCCCCAGGAACAGAAGAGCTCGGACAGAAAGGTTCCTCACAGACATACTGCTCTCTCAGTGGCTCAGAGGAATGAACATCTGGAACAAAGCAGAGTACAATCTCAGACTTGTCAGAGCACAGCAGGACCCTGAGTATTGACTTTTACTGTGATCGTGTGTGGTGTAGCTACTGTGTGGTGATTAAACATCCTGATTTACTGGGTCCACAGCAGTTTAAGTAGAGTACTCTTAATCTGATTATGGTGTTACAGAGTAAATGGTGAAAATGTTGTGACTGAAATGTTGTGTCAGATCTCTACAGGAATGTGTAAGGTATGACCTCTTGGGAAATACAACACATTTTTATCTCTAACAGCTGGCAGTGATACAATGGATTTCAAGCCAAAGTTCACTGAATGGGGGCGGCACGGTGGTGCAGCAGGTAGGTGTCGCAGTCACACAGCTCCAAGGTCCTGGAGGTTGTGTGTTCAATTCCCACTCCGGGTGACTGTCTGTGAGGAGTATGGTGTGTTCTCCCTGTGTCTGTGTGGGTTTCCTCCGGGTGACTGTCTGTGAGGAGTGTGGTGTGTTCTCCCTGTGTCTGCGTGGGTTTCCTCCGGGTGACTGTCTGTGAGTAGTGTGGTGTGTTCTCTCTGTGTCTGCGTGGGTTTCCTCCGGGTGACTGTCTGTGAGGAGTGTGGTGTGTTCTCCCTGTGTCTGCGTGGGTTTCCTCCGGGTGACTGTCTGTGAGTAGTGTGGTGTGTTCTCTCTGTGTCTGTGTGGGTTTCCTCCGGGTGACTGTCTGTGAGGAGTGTGGTGTGTTCTCCCTGTGTCTGTGTGGCTTTCCTCCGGGTGACTGTCTGTGAGGAGTGTGGTGTGTTCTCTCTGTGTCTGTGTGGGTTTCCTCCGAGTGACTGTCTGTGAGGAGTGTGGTGTGTTCTCTCTGTGTCTGCGTGGGTTTCCTCCGGGTGACTGTCTGTGAGGAGTGTGGTGTGTTCTCCCTGTGTCTGCGTGGGTTTCCTCCGGGTGACTGTCTGTGAGTAGTGTGGTGTGTTCTCTCTGTGTCTGTGTGGGTTTCCTCCGGGTGACTGTCTGTGAGGAGTGTGGTGTGTTCTCCCTGTGTCTGTGTGGCTTTCCTCCGGGTGACTGTCTGTGAGTAGTGTGGTGTGTTCTCTCTGAGTCTGTGTGGCTTTCCTCCGGGTGACTGTCTGTGAGGAGTGTGGTGTGTTCTCTCTGTGTCTGTGTGGCTTTCCTCCGGGTGACTGTCTGTGAGTAGTGTGGTGTGTTCTCTCTGAGTCTGTGTGGCTTTCCTCCGGGTGACTGTCTGTGAGGAGTGTGGTGTGTTCTCCCTGTGTCTGCGTGGGTTTCCTCTGGGTGCTCCGGTTTCCTCCCACAATCCAAAAACACACGTTGGTAGGTGGATTGGAGACTCAAAAAGTGTCCGTAGGTGAGAGTGAATGTGTGTGTGTGTGTGTGTTGCCCTGTGAAGGACTGGAGCCCCCTCCAGGGTGTATTCCTGTCCTGCGCCCAATGATTCCAGGTAGGCTCTGGACCCACCGCGACCCTGAACTGGATAAGGGTTACAGATAATGAATGAATGAATGAGTTCACTGAGCACCCCACCACCCCCCAGCAGGTGCCTTATTTTATTTCGGGTGCTTTTTTTTTATTTTATAAATTAATGAATTTTGTATCTTTTGACAATTATTATATTTCACTTCTTTAAGTTTCGAGGTTAGTTTTTTCCTCTTATTTTGTCGTTCTACGATTTCTCTGCGTGCAGACAATGCTCCGAGTGTAAACTGAACTGCATTTGTGTATGAAATAACTTTCAATAATAAATAAACTTGTCTCGAGGCCCCGTTAAATGAATATTACACAACACACATCTCTTCAGGAAATACACTATTAACTAATTACACAGTGATAAGGATCTGGAGGAAAACAAGTGAGAACTTTAGCGAACAACCCGCAGCAAAAGCAGAAGTTTCTGATCTGTTCACATTCTTCATTCACCGCCAAAAACACCCGGGCTCCAAACCTCAGGCTGAAACACGAACTCACAAACAGTGGAGGGTTTTAATCTCACCGTCTCCGGGGGTCAGAAAGGTGTAGTTTGTAGTTTGTAGTTTGTAGTTTGTACTGTTAGCAAACTGCAGCCCGACACCCTCCACCCTCTTACAGTGAAAGCGCCGACAAACTCAGACTTTTATTGTGTTTTATAAAATAAAAGTTTTTGCACATCCCATGGTTTGGGCATTTTGCAAATAATAATAATAACAAAAAATTAATAATAAACACATAATAATAATAATATTAAAAATAATAATAATAATAATAGCCATTAGTATTATTATTGTAATTATTTTATTATTATTATTATTAGTAGTAGTAGTAGATGTGGTAGTGGTAGTAGTTTGAATTAAACTAACGTATATTTTTCTAGGCCCCATTCCAAATACCTCCCTGTTCCCTTCACAGTTCACTTTGTAGCTAGGTCTGATAACTACGGCGTCTACGTCCCAATATGGTCTGTATGGTAGACAGAAGTGTTAGCTACACGTATGGTGTTTATTCGATGTTTATTCGAGGTTATAATGTGAGGCGCATTGTGCACTACTTAGGGAGGTAGGGAGGTTTATGGGACACGGAGTGACGTCACGTGGAGGCGGAAGCGGTGTGTGTCCCACGCTGGTTGTGTGTGTGACCTTAAAGACCACTGAGATTAAACCCAGCTTTATTCTCTTTTTATTAAAAGGCTGTAATCTCAGCCTCGTGGCCGGTGACTGTTGTGTGAGAGAGTGTGTGTGAGAGTGTGTGAGAGTGTGTAATGGCCTGTTGAGGACTGTAGTGCTGTATTTATTTGTCTGTAGTTAAGGTGAGGTCTGATGGCAGAAGCTCAGCAGACTCGAGTTCAGCAGGCGGTGGAGGAGATGGTACAGAACCTGGAGAGAGAACACATCCGGAAAATGCAGGTAAAAACGTTATTAACATTGACATAACGGTAGAACTGTAAAATAAGTCAAGAAAACAGTAAAATGCTGATGATAAACTGGGACAAATGTAGAGAAATATCGGTAAATACCTGGAAAAGTCAGATAAAGCAGGATTATGCATTGGATAAAACAGTAAAAGTCAAGAAAAATAATACATCATTTAAAAAATACAGAGGAAAACAGTGTCCTGGTGTCTTTGTATTTAATAAACACCATCACACCACACCACAGTGTCCTAATAAAGTTCCATATTTTCCCAAATTGAATTATAATGTGCATTAAAGCCCTTCACACCTCCTCCAGTGAAAAGTGTTTAGTTTTGTTACCGCGTGCTTGTGGGGGTCGTTGATGTGAATAAGCCGTCAGTGCCGTGGCTGAGAGTTTCCACTCTGAGACGGCAGCCGTCCAAACACTGACAGGGTTTCTGATGTCACACACCTAAGGAACCAATCCTGTCGCCTGGATTGGGCGGGGCTTTAAAGCAGCAGGTGGGTGAAGAGTGTGTCAGGGGTTTATTGCGTGTTCTTAGATCAGTGTGAACTGAATGAAGGTGTTGGTATTGATTGAGTTTTTTATCGGATTGGGGACATTTCTACTGGAAATACCCGGTACCTCCGTAACTCCTAAACGAACGAGACATGTATTCAGTGCCTCCTCTGTGGCCAATAGAAGTAAGGCTAAGAAACCTGAGGAACCTGAGTTGTACTTTTCTGTTTCTCTTACACTTGTCACAAATGAAACCTCCATAGTGTTAAAACTGCTGAACCAACCACGTTTGCCGACAGAAAGCGTATTATTAATCTGGCTTTGCGTGGATTTATAACCATTCGCAGCACATAACAGACTTTTCCTTGGTTATTTCATATTGAGGGGTAATGATGAGGCCTGTAACACTGTGTGTTTGTTTAAAGTGTGTAAGGTGCTGTGACTGTGATTTCTCCCCAGGGCCGTATGTTCCGCTGCAGTGCAGACTGTTGTGATCGTTCCTCTGCCTCCATGGCTCAGGTCCATCAGTGTATAGAAGTGTGTCACGCTCCTTTAGCTAAAGCTCAGGGGATCGTCACTAACGAACTCGAACAGTTTCAGGTGAGTGGACACAGGTTTCTTTCTTATTTCTGTCCAAAACGTACAAACAACAAGAGTTTTAAACACAGTCTGTCGCAGTGAAACTATTATGAAGAATGGACCAGTGATGCTCAAAAAAGTCTTGGAATCAAGTCTCGTAAAGTCTCTTAATGGGGCTCCAGAGGTGTCTGAGTGTTCGCTCCATCATTAAGAGATTATGAGTTTGATCCTCAGTGATGCCACAGCCATCTGTCGGTGAGAGTCCTAAAGTCTGTAAGCTGCCATAACAGAACCGGGCCATTGATGTTCTCATCCGGGGATGCTGAGCACCAGAGGAGTTGTGGTAGCTGCAGTTTGAAAAGAAATGAGGTCTGGCTTCATCATCTTGGCAGCGTTGTTTAACAGCGGACAGTTACTCAGTTATTTGTGGATGTGAAGTCAGAGACAGTAGCTCAGTTGGTGTTGGGCTATCGGCTGGAGATTTAGGGACCAGTCCAGTACTGACACGGAGGTAATACAACTCCAGCAGCACTGCTGTGTCTGATCCACTCTACACCAGCACAACACACACTAACACACCACCACCACCATGTCAGTGTCACTGCAGCTCTGAGAATGATCCACCACCACATGTAGAAACTAGGAGGTGGCTAATATGGGTGTATGTCTTGCTGCTGTATCTTGAATCCACCGCGACCCTGACCTGGATCAGCGGTTACATATAATGAATGTATCTTGAATCATGAAATACCTAGCTGTATATGGATTAGTGTTGACCTGAACCCCGTGTGGATGTGTTTCAGGATCGTCTGACTCGCTGCACTATGCACTGTAACGATAAAGCCAAGGACCTGTTCACCTCCGGAGCCAAGGAGCCTGCTGTAAGGTCAGCAATGGACAAGTGCGTCAGCAGCTGCGTGGATGACCATCTGAACCTGCTTCCCAGCATGACCCGCAGACTCAAGGACAGCCTCCATTCCATCCCCCAGTGATGTCACAGCTCTATGACTGTCATTAATGATGTGAAGTAATTGTCTTGGAATGATTAAAGGTGCAGTCAGTCATTTTACCACCACCAGTTTTCATCTGTTGTTACTTTAACACGTTTTGTATCACGTGTGAATTAAAGGAGATGAAGATTCAAATTGCTTTGTGATAAATGAATGAAACAGTGCCCCACGGAGAGGGGGGGGCATGTTTAAATTGGGTTAAGTACAGAACTAAATTATGGTACACCCAGGCCACTAGATGCCAGTATAAAGGCAGCTTGATGACGTGTAGAGCAGCCACAGGGGAATGACTTATTGCTCCTTTAAGATTCCTGATGGGTTTAAAATGTTATATTTAGAAGTTGTTTGTCTCTGACATACTGTGATTCATCTTTGCTCCGATTGGTCTCTGCCTCAACTGCTTTTAGTTTTTGTACAAACAATAAAACAACCTGTTCACTCTGAATCCGAGTGCTCATTTTTAAGAGCAATAAAATTAAAAGGGCCCCAACCGTTTCCCTAAGTTTACTGTACATAAGCCTTGTTAAACCTCAATCACACCTGAGGCCATACATGGAGTCTAAGCTGCAAAAACAGGCAATATTGAAGTGTCTAATTTAGAATTAGGCTTTTATTCAGCTGTGAGTTTACACAGACACAGAGAGAACACGCCACACTCCTCACAGACAGTCACCCGGAGGAAACCCACACAGACACAGAGAGAACACGCCACACTCCTCACAGACAGTCACCCGGAGGAAACCCACACAGACACAGAGAGAACACGCCACACTCCTCACAGACAGTCACCCGGAGGAAACCCACACAGACACAGAGAGAACACACCACACTCCTCACAGACAGTCACCCGGAGGAAACCCACACAGACACAGGGAGAACACGCCACACTCCTCACAGACAGTCACCCGGAGGAAACCCACGCAGACACAGAGAGAACACGCCACACTCCTCACAGACAGTCACCCGGAGGAAACCCACGCAGACACAGAGAGAACACGCCACACTCCTCACAGACAGTCACCCGGAGGAAACCCACACAGACACAGGGTGAACACACCACACTCCTCACAGACAGTCACCCGGAGGAAACCCACACAGACACAGGGTGAACACACCACACTCCTCACAGACAGTCACCCGGAGGAGACCCACGCAGACACAGAGAGAACACACCACACTCCTCAGGATCCTGGAGCAGTATAATCCTGGACTAAATCAAAGGAATCAAAGACCATGTTTCTTGTGTCATTTTATTTACACTCCATGTTGTTTTTGGTCCAAAATACAAGCCTACTTAGTAAACGGTAAATTTCCCAAATCTAATCTACTACAATATGGAATCATGGATAATATGAAATGCCCAAATCAACACCAAATGGTTCAACACCAAAATACTGTCAGACTATTTCAGAAATGCAGCAGTGAACATGTTTAGAAATCCAAAAAAACACCACCTTTTTAAAAAAGGCCAGCACCAGGTTTTTTTTTTTTTTTTTAAAAGAGTACAAAACAGAATAAATAGGAATGTGTGACAAAACCAGAACAGTGCAGCGTACGGTATGCAGCAAATAAACAGAATTTACATAAAAGAACTTATGCTGAAGTTAAGCGAATGTTGGCTTTCAAACAAAACAAACAACAACAAACATTCGATGCAGATTTGTTCTGTGTCACGAAGCCTCACACTTCATAAAACAAAGGAGTAAAATGAAACCATAAAAAAAACAATTAATATACAACTTAAAAAAAGGCACAGAAAATGAAAAATAAAGAGCAGGCTTTTAGAGGCTGAAGTTCTGAGAGGACGGGTTCATGGAGAGCGATGATGATGATGATGAAGATGGCTGTGGTTTGAGGGAATCAGGACACGGTGCGAGCGCTGCTCTCCGGTTCTGCGTCGGTTCGGCGCTCAGACAAAGGAGAAGTGTAGAGGAAATTACAGCAGACATACAGAGGGAACGACAACAGACGACTGTCGAGGTTCATCACCACGTACTCCTGCAGAAACACGATTCATCATTTCATCGTTAAACATTAACCCGAGAAAACAGTCTATTCACAGACTTCACTACATGAAAAACACTGAAGATCCATGTTCAAATTTAGCATCAAACATCCTCCACGGGGAACAGCAGCGCGGCACTGTCCTGCACCAGTGAGAGAGCCTAGTTTACACAGTCAGTCTGTCATAGAGCACTTATTTTTATAGTTGTTTGTGCGTTCGCGTTAATCTTTGACAAACCTGGTCCTTCTCCAGAGTCAGGAGTTGGTAACCTGTAGATCGACTACAGATCAGCTTCCCACTGCCGTCAAACGACGCCAGACGCAACCTGTTTAACAGAAAAAACAGGAGACGAGGAATGAGCACTGTTTATGCAAAAGAAGCAGTGGGAATAAAGTTAACACTTTAACAGATTTAATCTTTAACAGATCTGACGAACTGAATAAACCAGGAACAATGTGTGGTCTGAAATACATCTCACATTTACTTATTTATATATGATATATTTATCAAACCCGACTTAAAAAGCAAAGAAATGTCGGATTACGTTTGGCATCAGCCTGAGCATGTCCTTCAACAGTACGTAAAGACTTGAGAAACGAGAAAGCGTAGCACGTTCACACACCTGAAGGCCAGGTGTCTTCTCGGCTGTAAGCTGACAGCGCCCCCACATGGCTGACTGAGTGTGTTCCTCTTAAAGACGATGAAGCGGTTGGTGTAAGTGACCAGTAAATCAAACCCGTAGTTAAACCCCGTCCACCTCCAGCAGTACTGAGCAGACAGAGACGATATTAACCTTAGCATTATTGTTCTAAAAGCTGCTTTAATCAGGAAAACAGGTCACACAGAATGGGAGGGTAGATAATAGAGCTTCGTCATTATTAAACAATAAACATCACACGACTCACGTCTCCATCTTTATTGAGTTTTCGGCCACAGCGCATACTGTTCCTCTCAAACTCCTCTTTATTGGCCTCTTGTGGTCTAAAATGTGCCCAGAGATAGACATCACACACACAACGTAATCAAGGTTTGCTAATTATCGTGTGCAACTCCTAACTACTGAATTATTAGCCAGCAGACCACTCAGACAGGGATAAACGGTGTGGAGTACTGTATAATATCAACATGCTAATTCATAAATTTTTTGCAGAATCACTGGGTAGGACGCCTGTCCTTCACAGGGCACCACACGCTCACCCAGTGGACACTTGAGTCTCCAATTCACCTACCAAAATGTGCTGTTGTACTGTGGAGGAAACCCACGCAGACACAGGGAGAACACACCACACTCCTCACAGACAGTCACCCGGAGGAAACCCACGCAGACACAGGGAGAACACACCACACTCCTCACAGACAGTCACCCGGAGGAAACCCACGCAGACACAGGGAGAACACACCACACTCCTCACAGACAGTCACCCGGAGGAAACCCACGCAGACACAGGGAGAACACACCACACTCCTCACAGACAGTCATCCACAGGAAACCCACGCAGACACAGAGAGAACACACCACACTCCTCACAGACAGTCACCCGGAGGAAACCCACACAGACACAGGGAGAACACACCACACTCCTCACAGACAGTCACCCGGAGGAAACCCACGCAGACACAGGGAGAACACACCACATTCCTCACAGACAGTCACCCGGAGGAAAACCACGCAGACACAGGGAGAACACACCACACTCCTCACAGACAGTCATCCACAGGAAACCCACGCAGACACAGGGAGAACACACCACACTCCTCACAGACAGTCACCCGGAGGAAACCCACGCAGACACAGAGAGAACACACCACACTCCTCACAGACAGTGACCTGAGGTGGGGGATTGAACCCACAACCCGAGGACCCTGGAGCTGTGGAAAACTGACACTCCCTGTTGTGCCAGAGTTATTCAAGATGATATGATCATTCCCGATTTATAAATTCATCTCTCTGCACCTATTAGACTTTTACAGCTTCTTACATCATCTGAAACCAGTAAAACACACAGGAAAAGCATAATAATAATAATAATAATCTTTTATACAGATCTTGTGTTTGCTCAGACTCACCCGTTGTCGTTGTCATGTTCAGTCCGCAACATAGCGAACCACTGCTGCTTATAAACACTGGACAACCAGTCTGAAGAGGAGCAGAGAAAACTGTGTAAACCTTGTTACTGAAATCCAAGTGTAAATCTAAGACTGTGTGGAGGCTCTTACCTGGAGGAATGATGTTGTCCCGTTCGAGGATGCGAGCGGACGCCAGATCATTGATGATGTACTGAAGACGGATGTGTCTGAATACGGGGGAGAAGGGCAGCCCCTGCTCTGTGCACAGAAACGGCTCGTCCTCTCCCAGCTCTGAATAACACATGGGTGAGTGTTTATTAATGTCTCTGTTTTTCTTTCAGTGACACTGAACCCGGTTAACCAAATTCGTCCCTGTTACAGGTTCAACCTCAATTCACACCATTAATTTCACCAGAGAACTTGACGCAAATAATGAGGAGGCCTTTCTGTCTTTAGCGAATCAACTGAAAATAGTCAGGACTCTGTCACTAACAGCAAACATTACTCTTTCCAAAAGAACATCAATCTTGAAGCTGCAAAAATATCTGGTTCTGAACATAGCTTCTGAGAATAGAGATCTCAGGACACTTGTGCTAACACTGCCCCCTAGTGGAGAATCCTCAACCTGCTAAAGAAGAGTTAGTAAGTTCAAACAGATGATTAGCTGCAGGCCTAAACCGAAGGCCTGTTTGTGCTTGTAATATATAAAACGTACCTGTTCTTCTTTTACAGAGCCATGAGTCTGCGTCAACAAGGAGCTGCTTGATTGGACCGTCCCAGGACGGATTGAGCTGCAGAAACATCCACTGCAAGATCAAGAGAAAGACAAATGAGGACAGGAGAACATGCTGAAACCTGAAGTTTCACCATAATTCAGTCAGATTTCAATATTCTGATACAGCGCATTAATCAGTAAAGAAATGTGACCAGAGAATCCAGTCATAAAGTACACTACAGAAACATGCTGAGCTTTTTGGGGGCTGTTTAAATTAGATATTGGCCTCAAAATGAACAAACCCTTCATTTAATAAATTACAAGTAAATATCACCATGAAAACAATGCAGCTGATTCTCAACCTTTAAATTGATGCATTTTTCATCTCTACAACACACACTACCTTCTTCAGAGCAGTGTAGACATCCATCTCCACTTGCATCACAAACAGATCAGACGACTGGATCAGCTGTTCAATAATCTCAACCCTTAAACACAGAAAACACCGAGTCAGAACATCCTCAGCATTGCTGTAAATAACTAAGTGTTTACGGGGATGGACAGATACCCCAGTTCCTTCATTAGGTCCACATTCTGATGGGTCATCAGGTTATTGAGAAGCCACTCCAGGCATCTGCAATCAGCAGAGAAACACTGAGAAATCAGGATCACAGATCAGAGACAAAGAGCGAGACAGGGAGAATCATCACATCACATCAGATTCCTACATTTCTGGACACACTGAAGTCCCAAAGAAACCCTGCGGTTTAAAGCACTACCTCATTGTAATGCTTTGGCAACATTGTTCTCCTTACAGTCATTTAATAAAGTTATTTGATTCTGAAATCTAACACAGTGACAGAGAGAGAGAGACACACAAAGACAGAGAGGGAGAGAGAGAGAGAGAGAGAGAGAGAGAGACAAAGACAGAGAGAGAGAGAGAGAGAGAGAGACAAAGACAGAGAGGGAGAGAGAGAGAGAGAGAGAGAGACAAAGACAGAGAGAGAGAGAGAGAGAGAGAGAGAGAGAGAGAGAGAGAGAGAGAGAGAGAGACAAAGACAGAGAGGGAGGGAGAGAGAGAGAGAGAGAGAGACAAAGAGAGAGTGAGTATCCTAAAACCAGAGGAAGGCAAGGAAAGGAACTGGGGACGAACAATTAAAGCGAAGAGGACCAGCCAGAGATAAGAGAAAACTTGTGGAGCACTTACTTCTTCATAACGGAGTCCAGGCCGTACATGTTAGCAGCAGCGTAGTAGCCACACACAGTTTTAACACTGACATTCTCCTTCATGGTTTCCCCACACTGCTGTATCAGTCCATCCTACACACACACACACACACACACACACACACACACACACACACACACACACACACACACACACACACACACACACACACACACACACACACACACACACACACACACACACGTTGAGGTAAAGTAGTTTTATTGCAACGCTATATTCAGGCAAAAATAAGCAGAAGTAATAATCAAGATCCTAATTTAGAGTTTACCCTAAAGCTTATGGAAAGTGGAGTGAAAATGATGTTAGCACAAGACAAATTCTCTAAATTCTTAAGGAGGCATTAGATACTGTATTTATTTCTGGGAGAAGGGCCTTGTGAAATACTGACCAGCTGAAGCATGCAGGCAGCAGCCAGGATACTGACAACTCTACTGGGTTTAATCAACACATCATCTCTGTAGAGGGAGCCAAACACCACCTGCAGGGCTACACACACACACAGTTTAGTCTTTAGAGCATAAATATTTCCCCTATATGAACACTGATCCTAAACTCCTGTCTACACTCACATTTTATCAGCTCCATTGACCATATTTCACCAGGTGCACCTTATAGTTCTACAGCTACAAACTGCAGTCCACCTGTTGCTCTGCATACCCAGGAGTTACAGAGAGCAGGTGTTATTCAGGTGGTGGATCAAGCTCACCCCTCATGGTCTGGGATCGTGGAGGAAGTGCTTGTGCTTTCTATTGACCTCCGGGGCACTGTTCTCAGGAGCTGCAGGCTCTGAGTGGGGTCTCCCTTGACAAACAGGTCCGGAGGCAAAAACAACCCAAATAGACATGCTTCTGATGAGTACAACAAAACCTAGTGCCCAGCAGAGAGCGCCCGGTCTGGCCAGGAGCAGCCTGAAAAGACAACGTGGGAGGTCCATGGGGACCCACCACCTGAAAGGGTAGAGATGTGCCTGCTGTTGTTTGATCATGCGTTCGCGTAGACAACCGTCGACATCGTGAACATAACATTGCACCCATGTGTTACACTTGTAACTGGAGTCTTCCACTAGGGGGCAGACCAGAGAAAGACGGAGGTAATTCCAGATTTGGCTCTGACACAGCCTTCTTCAAAACTTTGTCATTGTGATGCTGTGGATCGCAGACACTGCCCCCTACTGTTTACGCGCTTATTGCAACTTGTTCTTTTTTTCTGAGGATGTGCACAGCTGAGGCGCCCTGATGTGTACGTGAACGCACAGTTAACAGCAAGTACATCTCTACCCTAAGGTACAGAGTAGAGGTTTGGGGCAACACCCATCAGACACAGGGCAGGGGCAAAAGGGGTCTTTGAATAATCCACAACTCATAATACCTGCCCTGTGGGGGTCCTAACAACCGAATGACAGGGTGAAAGAGAGCTACAAAAGTATGCAGAGCAACTATAGACCATAGTCTAAGTTCTGAAATTAGCAGCGCACCTGACGGGTCTGTGGAGCTCAGAGTTTAGAAACAAGGAGGTTTAATGTTAATGTTAATGTTGATCAGGGTGTATATTATATACAGAGGGGGACA